>NC_056746.1:1520999562-1521254562 GCF_019279795.1 Protopterus annectens | reverse complement strand
TGATATCCCTACCACTCCTTGTTTGTATTGCCAAACAATCCATCCCAAGACACCACTTCAGTACTAAAACAGCCTGACAATTAATGGAGATTTCAGCCAAAGATATAATTTGTTTATTCCCAACTTGTAGTTTAACCAGCTAGAATTGCACATACTTTCTACTGTTTTCATTTTACACTGTTTTCAGTATAACTGCCGTTATAAGCCACCAGAGTTGCTGAAATCACATCATCCCACCCTTAATGTTTGTAACTCGGTTGTTTGAAGTTAAAGGGCACTGCATGTAATTACGGTTATAATATACCTTAGTGCAATAGCCTGCAGTATCTCTTTGCAACACTAATGTTCCGCCTCATGCTAGCTACCCCCTAACTGTTGTATTTTACTTTTTGTAGCACTAGAAAAAGGTGTCTTCCTCAGAGCCACAATCTTACCAACAGACATCCCTACCACTCCTTGTTTTTATTGCCAAACAATCCATCCCAAGACACCACTCCGATACTGAAACTATCTGGCAATTAATGTAGGTTTCAGCCAAAGATATTACATTTATGTTTATTGTAAACTAGTACTTTGTAACTTGCTCAGTACAGTGCCTGGGCTGACAGTTGCATAACCCTCTTCTCATCCACCCTAATTACCCCTTTGATACTGAATAATTACTTAGTTGCAGTTTTTTGTTACCATTACCACTGTAGTCCAAGTGCTGTCTAAGCAGTGAAGCTATAACTATTGCCCATCCTGTTATCTCACACTTCCCCTTTCTATCTAATTTTGTACTGTACAGATATTTTGAAAGTACTTTTTTAAACAAATCTGGCATAATTGTGGTCTTGGACTGAATCAGTACTTGAAACCTACCTTGGAGTATTTAGACACTGATAACTTTTGTAGGCCACCATAATCACGGCCAAGGACTTGCCTCTTCCTGTTCCGTTCACCCTATGGGCTCACTCTGCTCCCCTACCCTGCCCCCAGTTTTCACCCGCTCCCACATTTACCTCAACGTAACCACACCCTACAGTGTTTACCGGCCAGTCACCAAAGGAATACCAATCTTCATCACAACCCGTGCTCAGCCACACACCCTCGTACTCACAGCAATCCCCTCCCCCTGCCACACCCAGCAGGTCATTTTAACTACACGTACTATCTCACCCTCAGCTAACTCACCCTAAAAAATTTCAGCACATTGATAAATCATGCCATGTCCCATTGTCCCATTCACGCAAATACTATTCACTAAAACTTTTATCTTGCCATACAGCTAACCTCCACACACTAGCCCTTCTCTACCACCTAACAAACTTTCACACCCCCATCTTCTACAAATACCAACCCAACTCCCATCACCTGCAGTCCACGACCCAGAACCCACCACTACAACCCTTCGATTGCACCAAGCCTCTATAACAGCACCAAAATAGACTACCTCCCACCCAAATATTACCAAACCAGCTCCAAAAATGAATATTTTCTTAAACAGAACATACTAGCAACCAGACTTAAAAAACATTAAGATACTATCAAAACTAAAACTAAGTGGTGACATCCACCCCAACCCAGGACCCAAACTTAGTGATTACCAACCAGCACAAGCCCCTCACATAACTCCATCATACCACCCTACCCCAAAGGAAACTCCCTCCTGCTCCTCAATCTAAATCTTAGGAGTATTCTAAATAATGTCCACGACCTCCATGCACTAATAGATTCACACTCCCCCAACATGGCTAAAGCCACATGTCAAAAGCAATGAAATCCTAACCCAGGCTGCAACCTACACAGGCTTGATTGTCAAAATAAACTTGGAGGCAGTGTAGCTGTAATGTTCAAACAAAACCTAGAACTACAACTCATCAACACCACACCACCCAAATTTAATAATGCTGAAATGCTCCTCACCAAACTGTTAATCAATAAAAACAAAACTCTACTCGTAGTGGCTATCTGTATCCCTCCAGGAGAAAACACTAACACAGTTGAAGAAATACTTCACTGGCTATCCACAACCTTCCACGAAGAGACCATCATTATGGGTGACGTCAATACTGACTGGTCCACCTATAATTCCAACAATCCATCCGACTTTATAAACTTACACGGGTTCTCACAGCTCATACAAAACCACACAAGAGTAGACAAAAGCTCTAACAGACAGTCCATCCTAGACTGGACTCTTATATACAAATATAACAAATCCCTACTAACAGGATGCCTCCCCAATACCATGAGTAACCACCTACCCATATACCCAATTAGAAACAATCTTACTCTACCCAAACAAGTGGTATGTAGGCTAATCCACAAGAAGAAGAAATTTAACACTCACACCTTTAACTCCCTACTCTAGCAAATTAACTAGTCACCCCTCATAACCCTACCGCTAGACAACACTGTACACTACATTAACACCACCTTCCATAACATACTAAACAGGTTAGCCCCCATAAGAACAGCTAGAATAAAAACTCACCACACTCCCTGGATAACAAAGAATACCAAAGACCTGCTAAAAAAAGAGAGAGAGGGCTTGGGGTCACTGTTTAACTAACAAAAACAATGACAACTTAGTACTATGCTAACACAAACAATGACAACCTAGTACTATATAAACAACTTAGTAATAAAGCCAAATCCCAAATAAAAGCTGACAAAAAAACCTACTACACTACCGCTCAGCAAAGAAACAAAAACAACCTCAAAAAGTTCTGGGCCACTATAAATAAACTCTTACTACCTGGCAATGCTTCCACCCCCAATCCCACTACACCCCCTCAAATGACAGCTTTGCAACACAATTTAACTTTTTTTTCATAGACACAATTCTCACACTCATTAACTTTGACCAAAACATCACTACCACAATCCCACTACCCAACAGTGAGGATGCTAACTCCTTCTCCTTTAACCCCATCCCAATCCACACTATCAAAAAACTACTCATTAAGCTCAAACCCACCAGCCTAGCTGCAGATAACCTCCCATCAGCAGTCCTTAAGTCTGCCTCCGAAGTCATTACCTACCCCATCTCCATCCTGATCAAGAAGTCTATCACTGAAAATGATGTCCCACTAATCTGGAAAGTCTCCTACATCACTCCATTGCATAAAGGCGGCACATCTACCAAACATACAAACTATAGACACATCACGATTCTTTCACCCCTATCTAAAATACTTGAAAAATGTATTCACTCCAAGCTCCTAAACTACCCTCTGTCTAACAACCTCCTATCTAACACACAGCATGGTTTTCGCCCCCACCATAACACCACAACCGCCCTCCTGAGCTTCACTGACAGAATTAATCAACACACAGATCATAGTAAGTTTGTATCATCCATGTTTCTAGACCTGTCAAAGGCCTTTGACACAGTTTCACACCAGAAACTACTGTCAGAACTGGCCACACTAAATCTCAGTCATTTCCCCCCTAGCCTGGTTCCACAGATGTTTAACCAGTCGTCAACAAGCAGTTAGATGGTAAGAGGAGCTATTACCTCTGCTTCCCGTCAACATAGGAGTTCCACAAGGCTCCATACTAGGCCCTTTGCTCTTCACCATTTTTGCAAACCAGCTCCATAAAGCTACTTCTCTCACCTCAGTCATTCAATATGCAGATGACTCAACCCTCATATGCACTGCATCTTCTCTGACACAACTACAGGCTACAACTCAACAATGCTTCCTGGAAACAGAAACTTATTCATAGGTTCGTAGGTTGGTACTAGGCTATCGGCCCTAGGGTCTATACAAGCCTAGCCATAACAATTCCCTGGCTATTTCTTCCCACAGTATTTACTTCCCTGGACCCCTGACTAACAGGGCGACTGATGTGATCCCCTGGGTGAATTTTCCATCTCCCATCCATTCATCAAGGTTCCTTTTGAAGAGGGGCAAGGAGGCGCTCTGCTTAACATGTATGGGCAGTGTATTCCAGAGTCTGGGAAGTCTCTGGGTCAGGAACCTATCCCTCCAGCATGTTTTGTTCATTGTGATGACAAGGTTTAGATCCTTGGAGCGTGTCTCTCTGAGGGATTGGGATTTCTTTAAGTGTAGCATGTTCAACAGCTCTGGGTTTGACATGGCCTTGTATGTTAAGCAGAGATTGCCTCTGAGTAGACGATATGTGACAGAATATAGGTGGAGTTTTTTAGGTGTTTAGCATAGGGCATCTGCTTTAGGCCTGTGATTCTTTTAGTGAGGTATTTCTGCGACCTTTTCAGTTGTTGCAGATGTCTTGAGAGGTACATACCAAACGGGGCGTTGTATTCTATAATGGGTTAATGAGGGATGAGTACAGTGGGACAATGACCTCCTTTTTTCTGGATGAAAAGCCCTTAGTGATGAGGTGTGCCACATAGAAAGATTTCCTGACTGTTGTGGCAATGTGGTTATCGAAGGTGAAACCACTGTCCACCTGTGTCACTAAGTCTCTTATCACAATTTCGGTGTTTAGTGTACTGTCACCTATGTGGTAATTTACGGGTACATGTTTTTCCCAAAGGGGATAACTATACATTTATTGGCATTGAGCTTGATCCCATGGCTCTGGCACCAAGCATCTGTTTCTGTAAGCCACTTTTGTAGAATATCCACATCATTTGGGGATTCAATAATGGCTCCCAGTTTGCAGTCATCTGCGAACTTTGTTAACCAGAGTCGCTTCGTGTTGGCTTGTACTTCTAAGAAGTAGATGCCAAACAAGAGCGTCCCAAGACTGAACCCTGAGGCACTCCACTTGTCACTTGTCTGGAGCTGGATTTGGAGTCGGCTACTTTTACAGTGTGTGTTCTGTCAGTAAGCCAGTTGGCAACCCATCGAGTGATGTATGGATTAATGCCCAGCCTAGTACGTTTATCTATGATTCCAGAGTGGGGGATGGTGTCTAAGGCCTTGGGGAGGTCCAGATAGGCTGTGTAGACCACCTTACCCTTGTCCACGGCTCTGGAGACTGATTCATAGATGTCAGTCAGGTTCAGGAGACAAGATCGACCCTTCACAAACCCAAACTGTGTGGGGTCCAATGTTTGAAGGTTGCCAATGTCTTTGTTTATAAGTTCCATGATAATACGTTCCATGGCCTTGCAGATCAGGCTCGTCAGGCTGATGGGGCGGTAGATCCTCCTTGTGGAGTGGGATAACTGTAGTTGTGCGCACTCAGTGGGCACGAAGCCTGAGGTGAGGCTGTGATTAAACATGACACTTAGGTGAGGTGCCAGTTCATTTTGTAGTTCATGTAGTACACAGCCTGGGATGTCATCTGGTCCCATGGATGCTGTATTCTTAGCTTTGGAGAATGTGTTTATTACCTGTGTGGCCGTTATTACTGGAATTTGGCAATCTTTTGGCATTGAGATGGGCCTTTTAGGGAGTGAGAGGGGGGGTGAAGTTTGCACTGAAAAGATCTGCCAGGATACTGGCAATATCCTTGGGATCAGTATATTTAATGCCATTCTGTTGTAGCTCAGAGCAGATCTGAGCATTGCCATTTAGATTCTTGACATAGCTATAGAATGCCTTGTGGTTGTCTTTGGAAACTTTGTCAATTTTATTTTCGTAACTAGCTTTGGAGGATTTTATGAGGGATCTCAGCTTCTTACTGAGACTGGTAAGGGAGTTTTTTGCATCCTGGGATTTTCCTCTTTTTTGCAAAAGTTTCTTCCTTTTGTTGTAAAGTTTGTTTATGGCAAGTGACCACCAAATTGGCTTCCTTTTTTGGAGGCGAGCGTCTTGGTTCTATTGGGGATGGCGCAATTCATGCACAAATGGATGTGCTTGTACAGTGCCTTAGTGTAGGATTCAGCAGTCGAAATTTCATTTCCTGTCTGCATGGCTGTCATGAAGTTTGTCACTTCTGACTTGTGTAGCATGAAGTTGGCTTTGGAAAATTTTTTTACGGAGGTTTCCTTACTGGGGGCTGGGGGTGGAATGTGGATGTCAAGGGTGATTAGCTTATGGTCAGACCTGACCGACGAGGGGGTTGACCATAAGTGTAGAGCATCGATTTCCCATGTTGGTAATGACCAGGTCTAGGATATTGGAGCCCCTGGTGGGACTAAGGATTAGTTGATCCAGGGCATTGGATTTTATGAATTCCAAGAACTGTTGGGCAAAGGTGTTGGTACACGAGTGGTTTTCCCAGTTAATGGCAGGGTAGTTGAAATCACCCAGTATTAGGGTGTTTGGTTGTATCTTAATATTTTCCAGTATGTTTAGAAAAGTGTAGTGAGAATCTTGGGGCATGGTGGGGGATCTGTAGCAAGCTACAGTTTGGCTTGCGGTCTTACCTAGTGTTAATTGCACCTGGAGAGTTTCAGATGCATTGTGTTGGGAACTAGCCTGGTGTTGTGAATATCCTTGGTGAATATGGACACTCCTCCACCTTCAGTGTTTCGGTCCTGGATTGATGGCCAAAAAGTGTTGTAAGAGTTATAGCCTGGTATTGCAGGGGTGCTCTCTGGAGCCTTGAACCAGGTCTTGCACAGATATCGACGTTCTCCATTTTTAGGAGTGCCTCGAGAGAGTGCATTTTGAGGTTTAGACTTCTTGGATTGAGTACCATTACCTTCAGATTTTGCATGGTTGTACCTGTTAGGGTGGTGGTTTTGTCCTTTGAACTTTGCATAAAAATGGCACTATAGGGGTGGCAAGAGCCTTAGCCAGTAACCTGAATCCCAGGGGTGACAGGTGCAGACCATCTCTGGCAAAGCATCGTGGTCATGTTGTCCCAGGCAGACAGATACTGGATCCCCTTTGAATGACATCAGAAGCTTAGCCAGTTGTTGAAGTCAATCATTTTGTCCTTATACTATGGTATCATTCTGGGTGAAGGCAGGATGCTACTCAGGGCTAGGGTCATATCTGCCTGGGCCACATGATCCGAGAGCTCTTTTCATGTAGTCCAGAGACGTACATCTCAAGTCATTCACTCCAACATGGACAATGACAGAGTCATATTTGTACTTGTTGTGGAGTGACTTGAGTGCATGCATTATGTGGCAGATCCTTGCATCCGACAGATAGCAAACTGTAATTTTCTCCATGTTCGGCTTGGTGAGTGGGACATCAGTGTGCCTGACTGTAGAGTCACCTATGACTAAAGTGTTGGGTACATTGTTTTGCCTTAGGGGCTGTTGTTGGGTGATTGGTGTTTCTTTGCGTTTCAGCTTTGGAGGTTCTTGTTCCATGGGCAGGCTAATGTTAAGGGCTTCCACATATGTGGGTTTAGTTTTGCTATGTGTGGATGTTGGTGGTGTGGGTTTAGAAGGGCTATGTGTTGCTTGAGGTGTGGTGCGGGTGCTAACCACCTCCTCTTGACTGTCTAGCACAATCTTGGGTGGAGAGAGCTTTACTTCCAGTTTGGCTAACTTGGTTAACTAACGCTAACCTTATTCTGAACCCAAATAAGACCAAGTTGATGCTGTTACTCCCCAACAAGATACACAATCCCCCACCCATTTTTCAGATTCACTCCTCCAATAACACTGTCATTAACCCACCTCCCAAGCCAATCTACTAGGTTTTACAGTTGACAGTAAGTTAAAATTTGACCAACACATATCGCAAACTATAAAAAAACACATATCAAACTGGGCTTTCTTTATCAAATCAAATCTTTCCTAACTAGCCAGTCTAGACTAAACATCTCTAGGACCCACCTGTTATCCAGTCTTCTCTACGCTGTTCCAATCTTTACCAACCTCAACAAAAGTGACCTTACTAAACTGCTACAACAAAATAGGCAAGTTTGCCACAAGTTCCCTGCATAGATCTCACCACTACTCTGCCCTACATCAATGAAACTGCCTTGACCTCCCACAACATATAACCTATGCCCATCTCATTTTCATCCATCAACTAATTTACCAACCAAACAAAACCCCAGCTCTACAGCACATACTCCAACCCTATACTAACACACGCCAACTCCGATCCTCACACAAAATGCTCCTGCAAATATCCAAAAGCAACAACAAAGCCATGGTCGCACTTTACTCCCACCACATTTCCAAGATTTGGAACTCAGCCCCCCAGCATATCCTTACTATTACCAACCTACTTGAATTCAAAAAATTGCTTAGACACCACCTCACTAGCAACTGGCTCGGTTCCTGTACCAGCCCAGATTAACAGCACCCAATCCCACACCCAGATTCCTCTCCCAATTTCTTACCATTACCCACACTTCCACTTCCCTCTCTATTAACCCAGAGCAGCAGAGCTAACTGCACCTACCAACTATTTAGAGTAATATAACAAAATCTACTATGTTTATTATTCACTGCTGTATGTGGTTACCACACCTATGCTGACATTAAGGTCTGCACCTGCTAGGAAAAATATATATATATAATTATGTGTAAAAAGAACTATCTTTTACCTATGCAAAGTGCCTATTTCATAATCTGATGTACAACTCTTTTACTTGTCTTAAATATTTTTTGTTTTATATGTTACTGTAATTCCTTTGTAAATTCTACATTGTAACTTTCTTGGAGCTTTTCTGCCCGGGCCTCCGCTGAAATGGGCTTCCACCCAGGTGGACTATGCCAGTCAGCAAATGTAAAATAAAATAAATACAATCTGGTTGGCAGACCATGAGTGCAACTCTGTTGATGAGCTGTGGGAAAAAGGTGAATCTTGATTTAGCAGCAGGGCATCACTGCACAGGAAAGGGATACCCAGTGCTGTATATGGATATAAGGGAACCCATAGTGGGCAGCCTAGACCACCCCAACAGAGTCTGCCAGTAACAAGGGAAGCCACTAGTTCAGGTACACGGCCAGGATCAAAGGTTAAATGTTTTAAATGTAACCAGTGAGACCATGTAGTATATAGATGTCCACGGATGCAAGGTGGGAAATAAAAGGTAGGGAAGCCAGCAAGTGGGAATAATAGCATGCCAGTGGTAAGCTGTCTGGAAACAACAGGGGTACCAAACTACCACCAGAGTTTGTATCTTATCTTGGTGGATAGAAAACAGGCCACTGCCAGGAGAGAGACAGCCTCTGATATAACCATTGTGAAGCCTGCAGTGGTTAAAGAGGAGCAGTACTTGCTTGGGCAGTCCACTACAGTCGGAGCTTTAGGAGGGATCCAATTCCAAATGCCTTTGGCCAGGGTTCACATTGACTGGGATGGTGGAAAAGGAAGCAAGTGAGTAGATGTATTTGAGGATATCCCTGCAGATATCTTGCTAGGGAATAATTTTGATAATATAGTACCTTCTGTGCATGTAGTAACACACAGTTAGTCTTGGAGATAGGCATGTGGGTCTGGTAGGCTCTGGGAAACCCAGACAGACCATACCCCTGAAGCCAGGACTGGTGATGTGGCTAATTCAGGGAGGAGCTACCCTGTAGCAGTGAGTCTGAAGATGAGCCACAGCTGCTGGTAGGTACTGATGTTCCCTTGGCAGGGTGACTGCAAGGGCAGAGGTGAGTGGTAGTACCCAGGCTGACAGTGAGGCATCTCTGTCAGAAGATACCAGACTTCTGTGGAAGAAGAGCTGGGAAAAGTCACAAAGATAAGAGATGAGATAGGCTCAGCTCTCAGACTCTACATTACAAGGCTTGAGGGAGGTGGCTATGGTGGTGGCTGATTCTCAAGGAAAAGGAAAGTCTGCATACTGGAACAAAGGGTTACTTATAGAGTGTGGAGCCCTGAGGGAGGGCTAGAAAGTGAGGTAATACAGCATTTGGTAGTGCCCAAAGCCTACCATCTGGCACTTCTTGCCATAACCCATGACATTTCCTTTGCAGGTGATATGGGCATAAAGCATACCAAGAGATGTATTATGCAGAACTTTTATTGACCTGGGATTGCCAGGGATGTAACAGAATACTGCAGGACCTATGAGCAGTGCTAAAAAGTAGTCAAGCAGGAGACAGCATCAAAGCTCTTTTGATGCCTTTGCCTGTGATTGAGGAGCCATTTCAAAGGGTAGCTATCTATATTGTTGTGCCTCTGAGTACCCCAAGTTCCATGTGGTAGTAGATTATGCTACTAGATACCCTGAGACAGTGGCTCTGTTCTCTATTGAGGCAGAAAAAGTGGCTTTGTTAGATATTTTCAGCAGGGTAGGTTTCCCGAGAGAAATACTGACTGGCAAAGGTGCCAATTTCATGTCAGACTTGCTGGCTTTACTCTGGGAGCGCTGTGGGGTGAAGCACCTAAAACCCACGTTCTACCATCCCCAGAGTAATGGTCTTGTAGAACGGTTAAACTCCACACTAAAGACCATGCTACAGGCATTTGCAGACCAGTTTAAGAAAGAGTTAGACAAATATTTGCTCCATCTGCTGTTTGCTTACAGAGAGGTTCCCCAGGAATCCACAGGTTTTCACCCTTTGATTTGCTGTATAGGCATAGGGTGAGAGGGCCCTTAGGTATGATTTGTGATGAGTGGGATGGTGTGTGTGAATCCCACAAGGAGTCTGTTATGGCATATGTCCTAAACCTCAGGACGGGGCTTATGAAGCTCATGGGCTTGGCCTAGGAGAACCTAGCAGGAACCCAACAGCAGAAAAAGGTCTGGTATGACAGAAATGCTTGAGCCAGAGAATATTCTGTGGGACAGCAGGTTATGGTGCTCATTCCTGTCAGACACAATAAGCTGCAGGCAGCTTGTGAGGAACCCTTCAAAGTGGTAAGGAAAGTCAGTGATGTTAACTACATGGTAGAACTGCTAGGCAGGAGGCAGGGGTACAAATTGTACCATGCTAACATGATGAAGCCTTACAGGGAGGCCCTTGTGCTAAGTATTTGCAGTGGATGGCATGAGGAGTCTGAGGGGGATTCGGTGACTGATCTCCTCAGTGAGGCTTGGACTGTCACCTCAGTGGAAGGGGTAGCAATGTCCCATTGACTATTCCCTACTCAGGTTCGAGACGTCCGAGGAGTGTTACAGGAGTTTGGGGACATGTTCACTGGGAAACCAGGGTGCACCCACCTGGTGCAGTATCATGTGGATGCAGGACCCCAAAGACCTATTATGTAGTCCCCTTACAGATTGCCTGAGCAAGTCAGGCAATCTCTGCAGGAGGAGATGCAAGAGATGTTGGAACTGAGAGTAATTCAGGAGTCCAGCAGTCCCTTGGCCTCCCCAGTGGTGCTGCTACCAAAGATGGATGGTAGCACCAAGTTCTGTGTGGACTGCAGTAGACTAAATAGTGACACAGAGTGAGATACTTACCTCATGCCTAGGACAGATGAAGTCTTAGAAAGTCTGGGTGGGGCTAAGTATCCGACCATTATTGATCTGACCAAGGGCAACTGGCAGGTGCCCTTGACTCCCACTGCTGGATAGAGGTCAGCTTTTGTGACTCCTTTTGGCATGTATGAGTTCAAGAAGATGTCCTTTGTGATGAAAAATGCCCCAGTGACTTTCCAGAGGCTGGTAGATAGTATCCTAGCAGGAGCAGAAGATTATGTCCTTGCTTATCTGGATGATATTGCCATCTACAGCCATTTCTGGCGAGAGCACCTTTTGCATGTCAAGGAGGTGCTGGGCAGACTGAAAAGTGCAGAGTTGAACATTAAGCCCAGTAAGTGCCAGGTGTGTATGGTAGAAGTCTCCTACCTGGGATGTGGCGAGTGGAAAGATCAAGCCAGAATCTGCCAAAGTGGAAGCCATTCAGTCATGGTCTGCCTCTGTAACCAGAAAGCAGGTGAGTGCATTCTTAGGGACAGTGGGGTACCATATAAAGTTTGTCCCCAGTTATAGTACAATAGCTGCCCCCTCTCACAGACCTGACAAGGAAAAACAGGCCAGATAAGGTAGTGTGGGCCCCATCATGTGAACAGGGATTCCAGAAGCTTAAAGGAGCTTTGGGAGGACCTCCTTTTTTAGAAGTCCAAAGTACAGCAAAGAATTTGTTGTGTATGTAGGTGGTTCAAACCATGACATGGGGGCCGTACATAGCCAGGTTTCCTTAGAGGGAGAAGAGCAAACAGTGGTATATCTCAGCTGTAGACGTCAACCCAGGGAGGAATGTTATGCGGCTGTAGAAGAGGAATGTCTAGCCATAGTATGGGCACTGCAGAAACTATAGCCTTATCTGTATGGAAGGAAATTCACTGTAGTTACAGACCACAATTCTACCTAGAGCCAGCAGGATTGCAGACGTATGGCATGACAATAAAACACCATAATGAGGTCAGCAATACCAATGCAGATAGGCTGTCAAGACAGGGAATAGGGTAACATATTCCCAGATATTTCTCATTTATTTTATATTTGTTGACCGGGTTTGTCCGACTGGGTTACAATCGCCCATTTTCAGCGGAGGCCCGCGGAGAAAAGCTCCAACAGAAAAATAGAAATTTTACATATTGAATACATATCGAGTACATTCATCAGTACCACACATTACTGCATTACAGTGTCATATATTACGCTGTGGCAAGTGAAATACATATAGAAATGCATTAATCAGAGGAATACATTCATAATTACATATTATATACATAATAGTGCAATAGTTACATAGTTGAAATATTTTACTAGTTATGTTTATACAGTGATGTAGCAAGAGAAGATAAGTAGTAAGTTTGTTTATTGAAGGAAGGAAGAGAGAATGGAAATAGAACGTTATAGGGGAGTGTTTACAGAAACTTATTGGTCTCAAGCCACGTTTCTCAAGGGTCAGTTGGAAAACTAGCTTGAGCCTTTGAAAGGGGGGAGATGTGATGTTATGGGATAGTGCCAGCATAGCCAGCTGGAGTTCTGCAAAGAGTATGTCCTTTGAATATCAAACTGATTTGCACAAATGCTTATGTTACAAATTTATTAGAACTCTATGGCGTTTGAATATCAAACTGTTTTGTACAGCTGCTTATGTTACAAATTTATTAGAGCTGTATGGCATTTGAAAATTAAATTGTGTTTGTAAAGTTACTAGTGTTAAAAAAAAATTATCAAGAGTGGGTCCTGCTGGACAAAGAAGGAATATACGTGTGTGTGTGTGTGTGTGTGTGTGTGTGTGTGTGTGTGTGTGTGTGTGTGTGTGTATGTATATATATATATATATATATATATATATATATATATATATATATATATGTGTGTGTGTTAGCATGTATATGTGTTAACAAAGGACACTAAAAGAGAATCAGTTAATCTTAATCTAGTTAATTTTGGAAAACCCTTGAAATTAAATTAGCTGTTAAGCCATCAACACAGCACCCTACTCTGCTGAATGGAACTGGAGTCAGCAGATGTGGGAGAGGCCATTGTTTAATAGCCTCTGTAAAGAAGATGTGAAGTACTGTAATTGTTTCATGGCTCCAGGACACTGCTATAATAGGTGTGTATTGTAGCTATCTATGCTAAATTCCTGTCTCAGCTTCAAAGGGGGATACTATGAGAACCTAGAGTCAGGTGACCAGATGAGGTCATTCTGCCAGCCATCTTGGAAATTATGTTTTAGATAGTATAGTGGGAAATCTCTCAGTATTGAATATTCTGTCTTGGGCATGACGACAAGAAGGACCATTCACCACATCATCTGCCTTGCTGTGTTAAGTCAGAAGGGTATAGTAATTCTACTGGATTCAGTCAGGAGAATATAGTGAAGCTTAGTTTAGATATTGCTTGTCTTTGTCTGAGTCTGTCCATCAATGTTATTTTCAATATTTTCTGTGATTTGAACTCTGTGGTTTACTGTAAATATATATTCAGTATTTTCATGCTCTTTCATTATTTATTATTAAATATATTTAAAACTTTTATTGTGGGCGATCCTTGTAGGAAGTATTTAACCTTTGAGAGTGCTTATATTTATTTGGTGACACTGTGTGGGCCACTCCAGAAGGCCTAGCTGTCTTGGACAACTGCTACTGTTTGTATTAGTATTAATATTGCAGAGTATAATTGGACATCCTTTGTTAAGGGCCTTAGAGTAGCAGATTGTGGAATGTCTGGTAGTAGTGATAACTACCTTATACTCTGGACAGAAGAGGGCACAGCAGGTAAATCTGTGCTAACCTTTCCCATGGGGTGTGTGTGTGTGTGTGTGTGTGTGTGTGTGTGTGTGTGTGTGTGTGTGTGTCTGTGAAAAATCAAATCTCACAATGTGTGTGTATGTCAACTACTTGGAGCAGGGACACAAAGCACTGGTTTCACAGAGAGGGTGCTGGAGGACTTTGCTTGGACACTCGGCTGAGGACCTAACCTTACAGCTGTACCAGTGCGGAGTCTTACTGGGGACCTGGAGGGAGACAGAGAGATCCAGACCCCGGATTGAGTGTGTTCCCTTTGTGCTCTTAAAGGAAATTGTACTTGGTGCAGAAAGCTGCATCTGAAAATACTGAGTGTATTCATTTGTATTCCAAGTGAACGTCCCTCTCCAGTGTTAGTGCTGAGGATTCAGGCTCCTTGATAACTGAACCAGAGAGGTCATCACATGGTATGCCAGGGGTCAGAACATTTAGGGGCTGACTGTAGTATTTGCAATATTTTAGCCAGAGAACTCTTTTAGACAGATGCAGTAAATTAGTACTTAAAAATTTACTGTAGGGTGATGCTGCAAGAAAAGTAAGTAGAAATGCAAACATCTAAAGGCAGAAAACCTTCTACATCTTCAGCCAGTAGAGTAGTTGGGTAGAGAGAAGGAGGCAGCCACCCAGAGAGCAAAGTGTTATGGGGTTATGATTTTTCTTTAGTGCATATTGCCATTTATAATTAAATGACATTGTTGCATTTGAGGTCAAAACTGAACAGCTATAGTAGTCTGTGTTTGATAAAACCTGTAAAATTTTAAATTCATGTGCAAGTACTAGGCTCACTGCCCTTGTGGGCCATTTTTTTAAGCCTAGACAATTTCCCTTGGTAAAAATCAAGCCTTCCATCTCTCGACTTTGAGGTAAATACCTTATCCATTATGCCAACCCTGAATATAGCAGCTGCTTGTTTGCTACAAATGTAATAAGAAGTTAAAAAAGTTTAAAAGGAAGAACAAAATACCTGTTTTGTTTTTTTTTTCTCCTGAACTCTCAAGAAGGACTTTTTTCTCTTCCTCTCTCTGGAGGGACTCCTGATAGAGGGACAGTGATGGGTGCAACAACTGCTAGCTACATTTGGACCTCAGCAAAGACACTTATCTGGAGCCTTGTTATGCCTCTTTACTGCCACTTACAACTCCTCCTGCACCTTCTTCCAGACCTGAACTTTCAGGGTCCTCAGTCCGAGGAGGAAATTAGGCAGCTTCTCCCTGGAGCATGAGTTATCTAAGATTTTACATTCCAGACCAGCTTCAGCTATACCAATTAAGTCTTACAAGTCTGTTCTTAGACATACTATCCTTAAAGATTAGGAAAATGTTATGATAATGACCATTTTGCAGTGTAAACTGGAGCTGGGTGTCATCTTTGTCCTCTTTTTTTCCAAGAAGTCTGGAGGCAAGGCCTCAATATCGCTACCTATGGCGTCAGGCCTCTGAACACCCATGGGTGGATGTTATTTACAAAATAACACACACCCTGTTGGGCATTGTTGCTTGCTTGCTAAACACCTTGGTACTGAAGACCTCTTTGTTGTGTTTCCCAAGCTCAGCTCAGGGTTCTGTTGGGTAGAGAGATTGCCACTGAATCTTGAGTTATCTAGGCTTTTGAATTCTGTAGTCTGATTACTGATGGCCTTGGCACTGTCAGTTGAGCTAGGGACAGTGGTGCCAGGTATAGCTTCAATTCTTTTGGAGTTAGAGAAGTTATGCATCACACCAGCCAGTCTGGCACCTTCAGTTATGATCATTCCTCCCAACAGTACCAAAGACTGGAATGTCTCTTGGCACCCTGAGGAACTAGGATTGAGTCCTTTTTGGAACTTTCAAATGACCCTTCCCGAAGGTTGCCCATAAAGAGGAAGCACTTGGAGTCCCTTCTGAGTCCTCCAGTTCAGACATAGATCTTGAAAAGGAGAGGCTTTCTTCTCCCAGTCTTTTCCAGAAGATCCCAGATTTGGGGACATCTTTGAAATGATGTGGAATGGGGGATCTTGGTCCTCTCACCTCACTATCCCTGAGGAAGAGATCCTTCAGGAGGCATTCCAGTCCACCCCACCAGCTGCTTGGTTGTCTCTACCACCTGACAAGATAGTGGACCTTGTTTGCCAACATACGCAGGGGAATCCCAGTGTCGTAGAGCATATTCCACAGATGCCAGAAGGAGTGCTGCCAACTCCCAAGGACAGTCCCCTTTGGAGCAAGGTACCACTTGTTCACTCCACTGCAGTCTCAGCTGCCACAAGAAGAGACACCCCCTAGAATATTCAAGCCATCTATTCCCCCAGATAGAGTCCAGAATGATGGATCGCTTAGAAAAGTGTGTTTGTGCATCAAGTATCTGTCCAATATGCTCCTTGAATTACTTAATGCATATGGTTAAATTCCAGCTGTAGCTAGCCAACAAGGCCCTAGAGTCCCTCAGAGAGTTGCCACCTGGGGATACCAGAAAGAAGTTGGAGTCATATTTGTTGACAGTGAATACCATAGCCATGCAGTCCATTCCCCTACTTTTGCCAGTACTTCAGGACCTTCTTCCCCATGTTTACTTCATAATATCACAGGTGGAGCAGTGAGAGCAGCCGGGTTGGATATTGTGATGAGAATGTAGGCCTAGCTCAGATTATCTGGATTACAAATTATCTCAGGGTGGTCTTTGCCAATGTGCCTTTCAGTGGGCTCACCCAGTTTGGGCCAAAAGTTAAGTATGGTTGCTGGAAATGGAGCAGAAAAGCAAGATCTTCACAACTGTTGGAGTTAGGTTTTCAGCTCCACAGAAATAATTCAGTAAGAACCAAAAAGGAGCAAAGAACTTATGGTTTTACAAATCCTAACAGTCCCAGTTCAAGCAGCTAAGAAACAGAACCTCTCAAAGACATGGTGAGCTCTCTAATGTCCACTTCCCCAGAGGTAGCTTTAGTTTACAGAACCAAAAATTTCATGGCTGTTCTCCTGAGAACCGGTAGTAGTACCTTGAAGAGCTGCCAGACTGTCCTCTTCTGGAAGCAGTCAGGGGTTCAGTTTCTCTGTATCCACAAAAATGGCCAGCCTTAACTCAAGATAATTGAGTCAGGGAAGTTATACCCTGAGGCTACTAGGTATCCTTTTTCCCAGATGTCACCCTTGCCATCCTTTAGCCTCCCGGATCTCTCACCCTGTAAAAAAATGTGGAATTACAAGAAGTAACAAGCCTTCTACAAAAACAAGCAATTCAGGAGGTCCCAGCATACCAGAAATGATCCGAGTTTTACTCAAAGTTCTCCTTTATGCCCAAAAGGGCAAAGGACCACAGGCCCTAAGTCAAACAATCCAGTTTGTAAAGATGACCACTTTACATATGTTATATGAAATCAGCCCTTCTTTGCCTGCAGAAGGGAGACTGAATGTGCTTTTCAGACCTCCAGGACATCTATCTACACATAAAGGTGGCCAAGCTATCAAAGAGCTTTTTCATTTCTGAGTGGAAGCCAGTCATTATAATCTCAGAGCCTTGTCCTTCATATTCACTGTGAAGATTGTGTGCAAATGGGTGAAGGCTGCCAGCCTAGCCAGATAGAATTTTGGAGATAATTCTGTCATCTGTAAATATTAATGTAAACCACAGGCTGTTGTCTTAAATGGTAAAATAGTGTTAAATGTGGAACTGGAAAATAATGTAACAACAGTGCACTCTACTGACCAAGTAAAGCATGTTGTGACCCTTTGATGTTAAAACTCGGAGCCAGTAAGTCTAGAGTGAGGCATCCTGCCTGATGTTTTAAGGCCAGCGTTAATGGCCAGAATTTGCATGCATACATGTCCTTTATTGCTCTGGTTTCTGCCCAGAGGTGAAGAATGTAAATGTAGTTTCTGTTAGCCTGGGAACCCAGGGGAGTGTGAATAATGATGTAATGTGAACCAGGAATGTGATTTTAAAAACAGAGAGATTCAGAGACCATTAAGCATTTTTGTCTTGACCATCCAACTCACCAGCACTGTCTTGCTCTATATGTAAGTTTATCTTAGATTTGTGTTTTCTCTTAGAAATAGCTAGAAACTAGAAAGATTAGAATAAGTGTTTTTCTGTGATGTCAGAACTGTATTACTGAATTATTTTAAGTATTTCTCTGTGATCTCTAAACTCTTGACTAGCACTGTGTAGTAAAAAGTATTGTCTTGTGTTTTAACTATTTATTAAATATTTTTAAACCCTTTCAACTGTGGCTGTTTTTGTAGAGATAATTTAAGTTGTCTAGAGTACTTGCATGCCTCTGGTAAAATTGTACAAAGCACTCCAGTAGCTTTAGCCCTGGTCTATACTACCAATTGGATAATAATATTGCACAGTAATAATTGGGCACGTGTTTAAGGGCCTTTGAGTAGCTGATAAATATTAGTGGGTGGTGGCAGCTGGTACTACCGTATAGTCTGGGGAAAAAGGGGCACACCTGGAGAACCTGTGCCAGACTTTTCAAGGAGTGTCTGTGTGGTTGTATAAACTCTTCTCAAAGTTTATGTGTGTGTGTGTGTGTGTGTGTGTGTGTGTGTGTGTGTTTGTCAGCTACCTGGGCAGGGACATGAAGGACTGGTTGGATAGAGAGGGTGCTGGCGATTTTAGCTTGCCCACTAGGCTGAGATCTGGACCCTATAGCTGTGCCAGTGTGGAGTCTTACTGGGGTCCTGGAGAGCAAGGGAGCCCTGGACTGACTGTGCTGTCTGTGTGTTCTTAAGGAAAATTGTACTTTACTGCGTGTATTTGTTATCCTTTCCTCCTATATCAGGCGCCCCTCACTGGTGTTAGTGGTGAGGATTGAGGCTCCTTGATTGCTGGGCCAGGGCATGGGCATCACATATTAATTGTTTGGCAGTGGTGGGATATCCACATCGCATAATAATTAGTGGCAAATGCTAACTGGCTTGTAGTGGTGTGGGTAGAGTGAATTCCTGTTGCTTCAGTACAGTGAGCTTTGAGGGTGGTTTGTACTCTAAATCAGCCATGAGTTCAGATCACAATTGTTTTATTTCTTTTGTTAGCTTAGTTAGTTAGGGTGAGGAGGCAGCATGTCAGCAGAGGAGTATGGAAAGCTGACAAGGAGCCAGCTGACTGAGATGTGCTAGGCCAGGGGACTGGTGCATGGAAACCTGACTAAGGCAGACCTGATTGCAGCCTTGGTTACAGCTACATCATAAAACAGCAACCAGGAGGACAATTAGACTGGCAGTGGAGATGTAATACCCTCAGAGAATGGACAGCTCAAACTTACTGCACAGGACTTCAAAATCCATCTGTAGCTAAAGAGACTTGAGTTGGAGGCCAGTTGTTTGGAGACAGAAGCAGCTGAGAGACTGTGGAGTCTACAGGCTGAGGAGAATGAGAAACTGCTATGTCTGGAAGCCGAGGAAAAGGAGCGACAGAGGAAGCATGAGAGGGAAATGCTGACTCTTCGCCAGAGTCATGGAGGTAATGGAGAAGGGAGTAACTGGAACCCAGAAGCACAAAAGGTCAGCAAATGTTTTCCGCAGTTTAAAGAGGGGGATCATTTTGATAATTTCATTCATACGTTCGAGAGGGTATGCAAACAGTATAGTGTTGACCAAAGGCTCTGGGTATGGTTCCTGACCCCCTTACTCCATGGTAAAGCTAACTGTTTTGTCAAAAATGTCTGACATTGCATGTTTTGATTATACTGCTGTTAAAAATCACTTGTTAGAATTGTTTAAGCTAACACCTGAAATGTATAGGAAAATTTTTCCTGAGCATAGATGCAAGGCAGATGAAAGGGTGTGTGAATATGTAGCTGAACTGAGCACTTATTTCCATAGGTGGGTGAGTGTATGTCAGGTCACCACTTTTGAAGGGCTGGCAGACCTTTGGGTGAGGGAACAAGCTTGGCACTTTGCCTGAGGGCATGAGAATCTGGTTAGCTGATAGACAATGTGCTACTTCAGATGAGTTGGGGAAGAAGGGAGACCTGTCCCTGCCAAGAAGGGCAGCCTTGCACAGGAAAGGGACCCCCATTACTGCTCATGGGTCTAAAGGAACCCATGGTGGACAGCCCAGACTGCCCGAACAGAATCTGCCAGTAGCAGGGGACGCCACTAGTCCACGTACATGTCCAGGAGCTAGGGTTAAATGTTTTGAATGCAACCAGTGGGGCTATGTGGCATACAGGCGTCCACGGAGGCAAGGTGGGGAACAAAAGGTGAGGGAACCAGTAAGTGGGAAAGACAAAATGCCAATAGTAGGTTGTCTTGGGACAACAAGGGCATCAAACTACCACCAGAGGTTATATCCTGCTGTAGTGAATGGCAAAGAGGCCATTGCCAAGTGAGAGACAGCCTCTGATATAACCATTGTAAAGCCTGCAATGGTTACAGAGGAGCACTACTTGCCTGGACAGTCTACTCCAGTCAGGGCTTTAGGAGGGATCCCATTCCAAATACCTTTGGCTAGGGTTCACCTGGACTGGGAGGGAGGAAAAGGAAGCCAACAAGTAGGTATGTTTGAGGATAAACCTGCAGATGTCCTGATAGGGAATTATTTTGATAGTGCAGTACCCTGTGCTTGTGCAGTTAAATGCAGTCAGACTTGGAGACAAGCAGGTACTTCTGGTAAACTGGGGGAGACCCAGACAGACTGCATACTTGCAGTCAGGACTGGTGAGGTGGTTACTTTCATGGAGGGAGCTACCCTGTAGCAGTGAGACTGAAGGTGAGCCACAGCTGCTTGGGGGTACCGATGGTCCCTTGGACAGAGTGACTGCAAAGGTAGAGGTGAGTAGTAGTACCCAGGCTGACAGTGAGGCACCACTGTCAGAGGATGCCAGACTTCCTGTGGAAGGGGAGCTGGGAAGGGTTACAAGGAGAGAGTTGAGACAGGCTCAGCTCTCAAACCCTATATTGCAAGGCCTGAGGCAAGTAGCTAGGGCGTCACCTGATTCTCAAGGAAAGTGGGAATCTGTATAGCCATAGCCCATGATATTCCCTTTGCAGGTCATATGGGCATAAAACGTACATACAAAGAGACTTATTATGCCGAACTTCTATTGGCCTGGAATTTCCAGAGATGTAACAGAGTACTGCAGGACCTGTGAGCAGTGGCAAAAGGTAGGCAAGGCAGGAGACAAGGTGAGAGCTCCTTTGATACCTTTGCCTGTGATTGAGTTGACATTTCAGAGGGTAGCTATGGATATTGTCGGACCTCTGAGTACCCCAAGTTCCACAGGGAAAAAGTATATCCTAGTGGTAGTGGATTTTGCTACACGATACCCTGAGGCAGTGGCTTTGTCCTCCATTGAGGCAGAGAAGGTGACAAATGCTTTGTTAGAGATTTTCAGCTGAGTAGGTTTCCCACAATAAATACTGACAGAGGTGCCAATTTCATGTCAGACCTGCTGGCTTGTCTGTGAAAGTCCTGTGGGGTGAAGCACATAAAGACCACTCCCTACCATCCCCAGACTAATGGTCTTGTTAAGAGGTTAAACTCTACAATCAAGTCCATGCTACGGGCATTTGCAGATCAGTTTAAGAGGGAGTGGGACAAATATTTTCCCCATCTGTTGTTTGCTTGCAGAGAAGTTCCCCAGGAATCCACAAGTTTTTCACTCTTTGATTTGCTGTATGGGCATAGGGTGAGAGGACCTCTAGATTTAATTTGAGATGAGTGGGAAGGTGAGTGCGAGTCTCACAAGGGGGTCTGTTGTGACATACGTCCCAAACCTCAGGACAAGGCTCAGGGAACTCATGGATTTGGCCCAGGAGAACCTGGCAGAAGGCCAACAACAGAAAAAAGTGTGGTATGACAGGAATGCTTCAGCTAGAGAGTATGCTGTGGGGCAGCAGGTAATGGTTCTCATTCCTGTCAGACTCAACAAACTGCAAGCAGCTTGGGAGGGACCCTACAAAGTGGTAAGAAAGGTAAGTGATGTTAACTACATGGTGCAACTGCTAGACAGATGGCAGGGGCACAAATTGTACCATGTTAACATGATGAAACCCTACCATGATAAGGAGGTCCTTGTGCTGAGCATTTGCAGTGGATTGCAGGAGGAGTCTGAGGGAGATCTGGGGACTGATCTCCTCAGTGAGGCTTGGGCTGACACCTCAGTGGAAGGGGTAGCAATGTCCCAGCAGTTGTCTCCTACCCAGGTTCGAGAAATTCGAGCAGTGTTGCAGGAATTTGGGGACATGTTCACTGGAAAACTAGGGTACACCCACCTGGGGTAGCACCAGGTGGACACAGGACCCCAAAGGTCTATTAGGCAGGCCCCTTATAGAGTGCCTGAGAGAGTCAAACAGACTCTGAGGGAGGAGGTACAGGAGATGTTGGAACTAGAGGTGATCAAGAGTCCAACAGTCCCTGAGCCTCCCCAGTGGTGCCGGTGCCAAAGAAGGATGGCAGCACCAGGCTCTGTGTGGACTACAGGAAATTAAATAGTCACACAGAATCGGATGCTTACCCCATGCCTATGACAGATGAGGCCCTAGAGCAGCTGGGTGGGGCTAAGTATCTTACAACCATTGATCTTACCAAGGGTTATTGGCAGGTGCCCCTGACTCTCAGTGCTAGAGAGATGTTCATAGGCTGGTACTAGGCTATCGACCCTAGGGCCTATACAAGCCTGACCATAACAATTCCCTGGGTATTTCTTCCCACAATATTTACTTCTCTGGAACCCTGTCTAGCAGGGCAACTGATATGATTCCGGGGGTGAATTTCCTATCTCCCATCCAATCTTCAAGGTTCCTTTTGAAGAGGGCCAAGGAGTGTATGGGCAGTCTGTTCCAGAGTATGGGGAGTCTCTAGATCAGGAACCTATCCCTCCAGCATGTTTTGTTCATTGTGATGACAAGGTTTAGATCCCTGGAGCGTGTGGCTCTGAGGGATTGGGATTTCTTTAAGTGGAGTATGTCCAACAGCTCAGGGTTTGACACGGCCTTGTATGTTAAACAGAGATCGCATCTAAGTAGATGATATGCCACAGAGTATAGTTGGAGTTTTTTTTTTTTTAGACGGTCAGCATAGAGCATCTGCTTTAGGCCTGTGATTCTTTTAGTGAGGTATTTCTGCGGCCTTTCCAGCTGTTGCAGATGTCTTGTGAGGTACATACCAAACGGGGCGTTGTACTCTATAATGGGTCTAATGAGGGATGAGTACAGTGGGAAATGACCTCCTTTTTTCTTGATGAAAAGCCCTTATTGATGAGGTGTGCCACATAGAAGGATTTCCTAACTATTGTGATGATGTGGTTATCGAAGGTGAGACCACTGTCCACCTGTGTCCCTAAGTCTCTCATCACACTTAGTGTTTAATTTACTGCCACCTATGTGGTAATTCATGGGTCCTTGGTTTTTCCCCCAAAGGGGTAACTATACATTTCTTGGCATTAAGCTTGAGCTCATGGCTCTGGCACCAATCATCTGTTTCTGTAAGGCCCTTTTGTAGAATATCTACATCATTTGGGGATTCAATAATGGCTCTCAGTTTGCAGTCATCGGTGAACTTTGTTAGCCAGAGTCCCTTAGTGTTGGCCTGTACTTCAGAGAAGTAGATGCCAAACAAGAACAGTCCCAGGACTGAACCCTGAGGTACTTCACTTGCCACTTGTCTGGAGCTGGATTTGGAGTCTGCTACTTTTACAGTCTGTGTTCTGTCAGTAAGCTAGTTGGCAACCCATCGAGTGATGTAGGGATTTATGCCAAGCTTAGTAAGTTTATTTATGATTCCAGAGTGGGGGATGGTGTTGAAGGCCTTAGCGAGGTCCAGATAGGCTGTGAGGACCGCCTTACCCTCAACCACAGCTCTGGAGACTGATTCGAAGAAGTCAATCAGGTTCAGGAGACAAGATCGGCTCTTAACAAACCCAGACTGGGTGGGGTCCAGTGTTTGAAGATTGCCAATGTCTTTGTTTATAAGTTCCATGATAATGCATTCCATACCCTTGCAGATCAGGCTTGTCAGACTGATGGGACGGTAGTTCCCTGGATCCAAGGTGGATCCCCCCTTGTGGAGTGGGATAACTGTAGCTGTGCGCCATTCAGCGGGCACGAAGCCTGAGGTGAGGCTATGATTAAACATGACACTTAGGTAAGGTGCCAGTTCATTTTGTAGTTCATGTAGTACACAGCCCGGGATGTCATCTGGTCCCATGGATGCTGTATTCTTAGCTTTGGAGAGTGTGGTTTCTACCTGTGTGGCTGTGATTACTGGAATTTGGCAATCTTTTGGTATTGAGATGGGCCCTTTAGGGGGTGAGAGGGGGGTGAAGTTGGCACTAAATCAATCTGCCAGGATATTGGCAATATCCTTGGGAAGAGCAGAGCTGAGCATTGCCATTTAGATTCTTGACATAGCTATAGAATGCCTTGTGGGTGTCTTTGGAATCTTTGGCAATTTTATTTTCATAACTAGCTTTGGAGGATTTTATGAGGGATCTCAGCTTCTTACTGAGGCTGGTAAGGGAGTTTTTTGGATTCTGGGATTTTCCTCTTTTCTGCATCAGTTTCTTCCTTCTGTTGTATAGTTAGTTTATGCCAGGGTACCACCAGATTGGCTTCCTTTTTTTGGAGGAGAGCGTCTTTGTTCTATTTGGGATAGCATGATTCATGCATGAGAGGATGTGCTCATACAGTGCCTTAGTGTAGGATTCAGCAGTCAAACTTTCAGATCCCGTCTGCATGGGTGTCATGAAGTTTGTCACTTTCGACTTGAGTAGCATGAAGTTGGCTTTGGAGAAGTTTTTTTACAGAGGTTTCCTTACTGGTGGGTGGGGGTGGGATGTGGATGTCAAGGGTGATTTGCTTATGGTCAGACCTGACCAATGAGGGGGTGACCACTGGTGTGGAGTATCTATCTCCCATGTTGGTAATGACCAGGTCTAGGATATTGGAGCCCCTGGAGGGACAATGGATTAGTTGATCCAGGGCATTGGAATTTATTAATTTTATTTATTTTTATTTATTTATTTTATTTATTTTTATTTTACATCTGTTGACCGGGCTAGTCTAGCTGGATTAATGTCCATTTTCAGTAGAGGCCCGTGGAGAAAAGCTCCACAGTAAGACATAATTTTACATAGTTGTACAGAGGGTGTATTTAACAGACAGACTGTAGTACATAACATTTTAAGTGTCTTTGGGAAAAGGTGTTGGTACCCAAGTAGTTTTCCCAATTAATGGCAGGGTAGTTGAAATCACCCAGTATTAGGGTGTTTGGTTGTATCTTAATATTTTCCAGTATGTTTAGAAAGGTGTAGTGAGAATCTTGGGGCATGGTGGGGGATCTGTAGCAAGCTACAGTTTGGCTTGCAGTCTTACCTAGTGTTAGCTGCACCTGGAGAATTTCGGATGCATTGTGTTGAGCAACTAGCCTGGAGGTGTGAATATCCTAGACCATTTCTGGCAAAGCATCGTGGTTTGTCGATCATGTCTTCCCAGGCAGACAGATACTGGATCCCCTTTGAATGACACCAGAAGCTTAGCCAATTGTTGAAGTCTGTCATTTTGTCCTTATACTATGGTATCAGGATTCTATTCAGGGCTAGGGTCATACCTGCCTGGGCCACAGGACCCAAGAGCTCTTCCATGTCTCTTTTCATATAGTCTAGGGAGGTACGTCTCAAGTCATTCACTCCAACATGGTCAATGACAGAGTCGGTTTTGTACTTGTTGTGGAGTGACTTGAGTGCATGCGTAATGTGGCGGATCCTGGCACCCCACAGGCAGCTGACTGTAATTTTCTCCTTGTTCAGCCTGGTGAGTGGGACATCAGTGTGCCTGACTATAGAGTCACCTATGACTAAAGTGTTGGGTACATTGTCTTGCCTTAGGGGTTGCTGTTGGGTGGCACACTGGTGTTGTGAGCTGTATGTCATTTTGGTTGTGACTGGTGCTTGTTTGCGTTTCTACTTAGGAGGTCCTTGTTGCTTGGGCAAGTTAATGTTAAGGGCCGCCGCATATGTGGGTTTCATGTTGCTATGTGTGGGTGTTGATGGTGTGGGTTTTAAAGGGCTATGTGTTGCTTGAGGTGTAGTGCAGGTGTTAACCTTCTCCTCTTGACTGTCTATCACAGTCTTGGCTGGAGAGAGCTTTGCTTCCAGTTTGGCTATGTAAGTGCATCTCTTGCAGGTTGCAGTGTTGGGTGGTAGGAGGAGAGGGTTGTATGTGTACAAGAGACAGGAGCCTTTGTGACTCCTTTTGGCTTGTATGAGTTCACAAAGATGCCCTTTGGGATAAAGAATGCCCCAGCGACTTTCCAGAGCCTGGTAGATCATATCCTAGCAAGAGCAGGAGGGTCTGCTCTTGCTTACCTAAATGATATTGCCATCTACAGCCATTCCTGGCCAGAGCACCTTCATCATGTCAGGGAGGTGCTGGACAGACTACAGAGGGCAAGATTGACCATTAAGCCAAGCAAATGTTAGGTGGGTATGGCAGAGGTCTCCTACCTAGGACACAGAGTGAGGAGTGGTAAGATAAGTCCAGAACCTGCCAAAGTGGAAGCCATTTAGGCATGACCTGCACCTCTTACCAAAAAGCAGGTGAGGGCATTTTTAGGGACAGCAGGGTACTACATAAAGTTCGCCCCCAGTTATAGTACCATAGCTGCTCCCCTCACAGACCTGACAGGGAAGAACAGGCCAGATAAGGTAGTGTGGACCCCAGCATGTGAGCATACATTCCAGATGCTTAAAAAAGCTTTGGGATGACCCCACGTTTTAGCCAGTCCAGATTATAGCAAAGAATTTGTTGTGCAAGTGGATGCTTCGAACCATGTGGTGGGGGCTGTACTTAGCCAGATTTCATCAGAGGGGGAAGAGCAACCAGTGGTTTATCTCAGTCGTAGGCTCCAACCCAGGGAAAAGTGCTATGCAACTGTAGAAAAGGAATGTGTAGCCATAGTGTGGGCACTGCAGAAACTTCAGCCTTATCTGTATGGAAAGAAATTCACTGTAATGACAGATCACAACTCTCTAACATGGTTAAACAGAGCCAGCCAGCAAAGTGCCAAGTTGCTAAGATGGAGCCTGGGGTTGCAAGCATAAGGCATGTCCATGCAGCACTGCAGTGGGATTAGCAATGCCAATGCAGATGGGCTTTCAAGACAGGGAATTGGGTAAGGTATACTCAGATAGACCTAACTCCCTCAAGCAGCATTTCTCAAGGGTCACTTGAAAAACTAGCTTGAGTTCTTGGGTGGGGGGGGGGATATGTGAAGATTGGGTGAAGGTGGGTGAAGGCTGCCAGCCTAGCCAGATAGAATTTTGTAGATAATTCTGTCATTTGTAAATATTAATGTAAACCACAGGCTGTTGTCTTAAATGGTAAAAAAAATAGTGTTACGTGTGGAACTGGAAAATAATGTAACAACAGTGCACTCTACTGACCAAGTAAAGCATGTTGTGACCCTTTGATGTTAAAACTTGGAGCCAGTAAGTCTAGAATGAGGCATCCTGCCTATTGTTTTAAGGACATAATTTGCATGCGTAAATGTCGTTTATTGCTCTGGTTTCAGTCCAGAGGTGAAGAATGTAAATGTAGTTTCTGTTAGCCTGGCAGCCCGGGGAAATGTGAAGAATGATGTAATGTGAACCAGGAATCTGATTTTAAAAACAGAATCAGAAAGCATTAAGCATTTTTGTCTTGACCATCCAACTCACCAGCACTGTCTTGCTCTATATGTAAATTTTATCTTAGATTTGTGTTTTCCCTTAGAAAGAGCTAGAAACTAGAAATATTAAACTAAGTGTTTTTCTGTGATGTTAGAACTGTAGTACAGAATTACTTAAGTATTTCTGTGTGATCTCTGAACTCTTGGCTAGCACTGTGTAGTAAAAATGATTGTCTTGTGTTTTGACTGTTTGTTGTTAAATATTTTTAAACCCTTTCAACTGTGGCTTTTTTGCAGAGATAATTTAAGCTGTTTAGAGTACTTGCATGCCTTTGGTCAAATTGTACAAAGCCACTCCAATAGCTTTAGCCCTGGGCTCTACTACCAATTGGATAATAGTATTGCACAGTAATAATTGGACATGCTTTTAACGGCCTTTGAGTAGCTGATAAATATTAGTAGGTGGTGGCAGCTGGTACTACCATATAGTCTGGGGGAAAAAGGGGCACAGCTGGAGAACCTGTGCCAGCCTTTCCCAGGAGTGTCTGTGTGGTTGTATAAACTCTTCTCAGTGTGTGTGTGTGTGTGTGTGTGTGTGTGTGTGTGTGTGTGTGTGTGTGTGTGTGTGTGTGTGTGTGTGTGTGAGCTACCTGGGCAGGGACACAAAGCACTGGTCTGGCAGAGAGGGTGCTGGAGGTTTTAGTTATTCCACTAGGCTGAGATCTGGACCCTATAGCTGTGCCAGTGGGGAGTCTTATCAGGGACCTGGAACGCGAGGGAGTGACCAGCCCCAGACTGACTGTGATCTCAGTGTGCTCTTAAGGGAAATTGTACTTTACTGTATGTATTTGTTATCCTTTCTTCCTATATTATATGCCCCTCTCTGGTGTTGGTGGTGAGGATTGAGGCTCCTTGATTGCTGGGATAGGGCACGGGCGTCAAATTCACCACCGCCCTCAAGATGTTTACAAAGTGCATGACTCCAGTTGCAGCGCATCTCTGACTGCTAGGGATCAAAATTATTCCCTACCAGGATGACTAATTTATAGTTGTTTCTAGTAAAAGAAAGATAACACTTATTCCAGCTATGCCTGTCTTTGGGAATATTCCATAAACCTTCAGAAGTTGAAGTCAGAGCCAGTACAGCTGTTAACTTTTCTCAGGATGCCACTTGTAGACCACAATAATGACATCAGCCCTTCCTGCAGACAGGATACAGGATAGCCATGACACTATCAAAAATCTAATCAGTCAACCAAGACCTACAGCGGCCTTAATTCTAAAAAGTCTCTTGGTAGCTTTTTTTTTAAATATTTTTTTGCTCTCTTGGGATATCATGTAACTAAAAATCCAAAGAGAAAAGCATATATCTGTGCAGCTCAGTACAACAAAAACTTCTAAAACCCAAAGTAGAGCTCACGTAATGTTGAAACCTGAGGGGAAATAAAACTGATACAAGAAGCCACTTGATCCTTCTGTGTAAGAGCCACAAGAGCCAGAGGTTAATACAAAAATAGAATTTAATGAAAAGCAGAACAACTCTAGGTTAAATAAAAGGACACCAAATTAACACTGGATCTGAAGTAGTTAACTTCATTTGTTCATCAACCTATGGGTTATCGGATCCATATCGGATCCGAGCCAGCAGCTTCCAACAGCTAAGAGCCGAGCTCCAAGCTCCTCCCCCTTACCCATAATCCCCTGTTATCCCTTCCTGACCCCAGATCTAGTTTGCCGCGGTTTTCTCAGCAGCTTGATCGAGCTTCCAGGCATGGTAGTGTTGGTTTTGTGAGAAAAAATCTTCTTTTTTCCTAGTTTAAAAAAAAATAAAAATTGTGTGTGTGTGAGTTAGTATAGTTCCCCAGTAGCATTAACGTTTTTCTTTATCTAGTGTTATTCCCTCCCCCTCGTGTACGAGTTAGGGTGTGTGTTTTGGGGCCTAGCGAGTGTGTTGTTTCTTTTGTAGGTATGGCGGAGGCACCCAAAACTTTCTTTTCAAAGTGTACCGAGTGTGTACATAAGCTGTCCCCAGCGGATGGCCACACTTGATGCGTTTTATGCCTTGGGGTTGAACATCTTTCCACCGGCTGCACTATTTGCGCAGCGTTCAACCCCAGGGCCCTCAAGGACTGGAGGTCAAAGTTGATTCTGGCGGGACTTCTGCCCCCAGACTCGGCTCCGTCCTCCGGTCCCTCCGTGGCACCTGCTGCAGCTGCGGCAGCGTCACCCGCTATTCCACTTCCCCTGGCCGGGAATCAACCTCCCACCTTGGGCCAGGAGGAGAGGGAAGCCAGAAAGGAGAAACGCCGGGAAAAGCACCACAAGCGGTGGGCCGAAGCTTCTGCATCGGCCCCGCCAGCCAAACGGGTTTCTCCTCCTAGTGCCTCCAAGTCTTCTCCTTCTGGGCTCCGATCTCCCCGCTTTTCACCGGGGCTGGAGGAGGAGGAGGAGACCCTGTCGTCTGCGAGGTCATCGAGGCGGCACTCCCGGCCCGCCTCAGTGGCCTCATCAAGGTCTACCTGCAGTATGTCTGTTGCAGACTTAGACCGGATGATGCATAGGTTTCTCCAGGCCCAGCTGCAGATGGGAGTGCTACTGCCCCCCCCCCCTCCGGGGGGGAGCTCGACCCCCTTTTTCACCCCGATTGCTCATTCTCCGACCCACTACTGGGGTTCGGAGCCTTCAGAGCCGGGTAGCGTCGGAGCCGGGGGACTGTCGGCACTGATAGTATCGGGTACTTTGGCACCAATGGCACCTCCGAATCTGTCGGGTCCATTTTCTTCGGATCCAAGCTCTCGGAGCCAAGAGCTGAGCTTCGGATCCGGAGGTGTCAGTATGGCTTCAGCTCCGTCTCGGATGGAGCATACTGGCCCTTCGGATCCTACTGCGTCGGCGCCGGCTCCGATCCGCACGTCGGATCCGAGGGAGGGACTGCTCTCGGATCCTAAGGAGGGCAGCTCTCCTTCGGTGTTCAATGTCGTGGAGAGGGTTTTGTCGAGGGACTCCAGGCCCCCGGCTTCAGGTACGGTTCCACCCTGCACTTCCTCTCAGATGGGTCCGCCTTCCATCACTCGGCCCCAGGGACAGCCTGCTCAGATGTCCCAGATAGTTCCCTTGTTGGAACAGGATGTGGTTGGTGAGGCCTCTTTGGACAACCCCCCCCGAGGAGGTCCCTCACAAACAGAAGTGCAAGAGGAGGCACTTGGACTCCCCTAAGTCCTTGACAGAGGACACAGATTTGGAGGAGGGGGAAGGTTCCCCAAGGTCACCCCCCCAAAGACGTTTCCTTCAGAGACATCATGGAGATGCTTCGGATCAGAGGGGGGTGGTCTGCCCCAAAACCTTCCTCTGACAAGTCTGTGTTTCTGGAGGCGTTTGAAGCAGGCCAGTCTACCTCTTGGGTGTCCCCTCCCGCCGATCCCCTGGTGGACCTGATTACTACCAAGGCATGGAAGGAACCAGACACTGTGGAGCCCATTCCAAAGAGGCCGGACAAAATTCTCAGCCCCCCTTCGGACAGGTCATTTTGGAGCAAGGGTGCCCCAGTAGATGCCATGTTGGTGGTGGACGCCACCAAAAGGGAACTGGCCCAGGAGAGTTCCTCGGTCCATCCTCCAGACAAGGAGTCTCAGACGATGGACCTTCTGGGGAAGCGGGTGTTCGCTTCAGCCACCTTTTCTGTGAGGTCGCTGAACTATATGGTACACGTGATACGGCTCCAGCGGGATCTTATCAAAGAATACGCTGGGTCGCCCCCAGAGTCCATGTCGGCGGAGGACAAGAAAGTGTACTCTACCCGAATGGCCACTCTCAAATCTGTCTCCAATACCTCTATGCGGCTACTATCCCATGCCACGGAAGGAGCCATTAGACCTAGCGGAGTGGGCGTCATCCTACGGCAACAGGCGTGGCTCCATCATTGTGATTTTGCGGAACCCTTTAAGGCGTCGTTTGCAAATGCCCCGTTTGATGGTTCTGTCCTTTTTGGCAAGACCGTACGCGACACACTGGTCCAGAGTGAAAAAGATGGGAAGACGTCTGCCTTCGGAGTCCGCTTTTCTGTTCCCCAGAGGTCCTTCTCCTGGAACCAAAAGGGACAGAAGAAGATATGGTTCCGGATGTCTCAACAGTCCCGTTTCGCTCAGGACCCCTCGTCCTTCAGAGGCAGAGGAGGGAAGGGTGGATGCCGCCCTAGAGGCAGAGAGGGCCCGAAGAACTTTGGGTCCAGAGAACCTTTCTTTGATCGGCCCACGCAGCAACCCTGAGGGGTTACCCCACTGCTCCACTCTGGAGGCAGTTGGGGGGCGTTTCTCGAGGCACCTGGCAGCTTGGGAGTCCATTACAACAGATCGCTGGGTGCTTCAGATCATATCCAGAGGCTACAAGATCCCTTTTCTCAATTCTCCTCTCAGTCCCCGAAGCCTCCCCGATGTCCCACCCAATCAAAGGGAGGCAGCAGCCGAGGAAATACTCCGACTGCTAGAAAAAAGAGCAATCCAGCACGTCCCCCCAGACCAGTCTGGATCAGGCTTTTACTCCATGTTCTTTTTGGTGCCAAAAAAGATGGGGGATCTAAGACCAATCCTCGACCTGTCCTTCCTGAACCTGCCAGTAGTTAAAGAAGTTCCAGATGGTCACTCTTCAATCCATTCTCCCCCTTCTGCAGGAGAATGACTGGATGTGCTCTATAGACCTCAAGGATGCGTACTACCACATTTTGATGGACAGACGATCCAGAAGGTTCCTCCGCTTCCGACTGGGAGCCAGCCATTATCAGTTCAGGGTCCTTCCCTTTGGTCTCACCACAGCCCCCAGGGTGTTCACCAAAGTGTTAACCATTGTAGCGGCCCACCTGAGACTCCAGGGAATTCAGGTCTTTTCGTACCTGGACGACTGGCTACTGACCGCCCCCACCAGGCATCTACTTTGCACTGCCAGGGATTATTTTCTCATCTAGCTCCCCGGCTGGGGATCACGATCAACATCGGAAAATCTTCCCTTCTGCCAACTCAAATTCTAGATTTCATCGGAGCCAGACTGAACACCAACCAGCTTCTAACCTTCTTGACTCCGGACCGGCTACGAACTCTGAAACTCCATGTACTGGCCCTTCTACAATCCCCAACTCCCCCTGCGGAATTGGTCCTGAAGGCTCTATGCTCGATGGCGGCAACCATCAACCTTCTACCCATGGCGCGCTTAAACATGAGAGTTCTTCAATGGACCTTACAAGTCCAGTGGTCCTTGCTGCTACATCCCCTGAGCTTTCCCGTTCCTCTCAGCAGGGTGTGCAAGAAAGCCCTCTTATGGTGGCTCCAGTCCCCGGACCTCCAGAAAGGGTGCCCTTTCTCTGTATCCCCTCCTCTAGCCACGGTGAACACGGATGCCTCTCACCTCGGGTGGGGGGGCACTGCTTGGGCAGGACCGTCCAAGGCACGTGGAACCATTTGGACACCTCATTGCATATCAATGTCCTAGAGATGAGAGCGGTGCTTTTGGCGTTGCAAGCACTTCAAAGCCTTCTTCCCTTGGGGACAATTGCGATCCAGACAGACAACGTGTCGGTCATCTGGTATGTCAACAAACAAGGGGGAACCAGGTCCTATCCACTTTGTCGGGAGGCCATGAGAGTGTGGGAATGGGCTATGTCCACCAACTGCTTTCTCATAGTGACGCACATTCCGGGACGGTCCAATGTTTTGGCAGACAGACTGAGTTGATCCATCCTGTCACTGTACGAGTGGTCTCTGAATCCGAAGGTAGCGAAGCAAATCTTCTCCAAATGGGGTCAACCTCGTTGCAATCTTTTCACCTCTCCTTAAAACGCAAAGTGCAGTGACTACTTCGCTCTAATTCCCCCACCCGGGGAATCCCCCAGAGACGCTCTGGTGCATGTTTGGCCACCCGGTCTACTCTATGCTTGCCCTCCTCTGCCCCTGATGCTCAAATTTTTACAGAAAGCCAGACGGTTGGGGAGCAGAATAATCCTCATTGCCCCATTCTGGCCTCGTCAAGCTTGGTTCCCTTATCTATGGTCTCATCTAGTGAATCCCCCATGGATTCTAGATCCCATTCTGAATGTGATCTCTCACCCATCAGGCCTGTCAACCCCGAATCTGGACAACCTCAAGCTCACAGCTTGGTTGATCCAGTTCCAGAGATAGCTAGGACTCCCGGTATCTCGTCCCCTGTCAAGGCTAATCTAGTAGCCGCTCACAAGCCATCTACTAGAAGAATCTATAATAGTAAATGGAAGTGTTTCTCTATTTGGGCAGAGCATCGGAACTTAGATCCCTTTACAGCTCTGTTGCCAGCAGTACTAGATTTTCTGTCAGGGTTATTCGACCAAGGTGCTAGCTCTTCTACAGTCAAAGTCCAGTTGGCCGCAATCTCTCATTATCATGCTGGCAGTGATCTCGGCCCTTTGACTTTGTCCAAATTATGTAAGACCTTTCTAAAAGGCACTTTCCTACTAAGACCTCTGGTTAAAGATGCAGCCCCTCCTTGGGATTTAACTCTTGTACTTCAGTCTCTAACAGCTCCTCCCTTTGAGCTTGCAACTTTGGTGGATCTGAAATACTTATCTTGGAAGACGGCATTTCTTGTTGCCATAACTTCGGCCAGAAGGGTCTCGGAGCTTTATGCCCTTTGCGCCAAGCCACCGTATTTGATTTTCCACAAAGATAGAGTCTCACTCAGGGCCAACCCCTCCTTTCTGCCCAAAATTGCATCAGAGTCTAATATCAACCAATCTATTAATTTACCAGTCTTCTTCCCAAATTATCAGTACAAAGGTGAATACAAGTTGCACTCTCTAGACGTACATAAGCAACTAAGATTCTATTTGCACAGGACAGCTGATCACAGGAAATCAGACCAGCATTTTGTATCCTTTGCTAAGTCCTCTTTGGGAAAACCTGTATCAAAAGTCACATTGTCCAGATGGATTTCCCGATGTATTCTTTTGGCATATGAGAGTTCGGGCCGGCCTGCACCTCAAGGAGTTCATGCCCATTCTACTCGATCGATGTCTACTTCTGCGGCTTTTCGATCTAGGGTGTCTTTGGATGACATTTGTTCAGCAGCCACTTGGGCTTCATCTCATACATTTACAAATCATTACAAGTTGGATATTGTTTCCAGAGGGAGAGCATCCTTTGGCTCTGCAGTGCTCCGGAACATCCTTCCATGAGGACCTCCCAAGAATCAGGTAGCTGGGGACTCTGTCCCATACGTTGATGGACAAATGAAGTTAACTACTTCAGATTTAGAAGTTATGTACGTACCATAACATTCCATCTGAGTAGGTAAACTTCATTTGTCAGCAATCGTCCCTCCCTCCATCCCCCTAACCTATATGGATGTTCAAAGGACTACTGCTGTCATGGCGGATTGTTTCCAGGTTAGAGTAGGGAGGTGGTTCTTGGTATCGTATGGTTTATGGATAAGCAAACTCGATCTGAGGTCAGGAAGGGATAGCAGGGGATTATGGGTAAGGGGTGGAGCTTGGAGCTCGGATCTTAGCTGTTGGAAGCTGCCGGCTCGGATCCGATATGGATCCGATAACCCATAGGTTGCTGACAAATTAAGTTTACCTACTCAGATGGAACGTTATGGTAAGTACATAACTTCTAAATTAATACTTTCACACATTTCCAGTATAGGACTTCATCAGAATCCCCAACAAAACAAGTAATTAGGTTTATATAATTGATTAATCAAATCACTTTGATCCACAATGTCCAATCACAAAACAAAATCAACAGTTGCTTAAAATTAAATTAATATACATGTCTAATGTCAAAGAGAATCAACATTAAAAAACAAAATCAAAATTAAAAAGAATGTACAGGTCAAATATAACATCAACCATAATATTTTCAAGATTATATTATTCATATAATCAAAATTAATTAAATTATTGTCTACCAAATATGAAAACAAATCTTTTCATATTAGCTATTGTATTTTTCCAATTATAGTTTAGTAGCTCTCAATTTTAGAGCCGGTAATATTGATAACTGCTCATTAAGCTCTGGGGATTTGAAGGTTTCAGCTTTAATTGCCATACTAGATGTTCATCGTGTTTCACTGTTGCAGTCCTAACAAATGGGTTATCCGGCTCACAGTAGCCCTCGGTCGGCCAGAATACCAAAGGTTGCCGTTGGTTGTAAAGGACATCAGGGCGTCCGATACAAAAGGAGGCAGCCGACGTCACTTCCCCAGTCTTCCTTGCCGTGGAGCCCAAAGCAGAAGCTTTTCATGCACGAGTGCCTGTCAGCAGTTTACCTTTGTTGGTTTCCGACTACAAGAGTTGAAGTCTACTACAACTAAGTACCCCTTTGGGGATCCTCTTTTCTTACCTTAACGAATGTCAGAAAAAGTTAATAATTGCCTTACCTGTGGAAAGCAGATTCCCCATACAAATTTTCAATCCTATTGCATTATTTGTTTAGGCCTTGACCACGACGTTCCCAATTATGATCTCTGTGCCTCCTTTAATCTGCGTACTATCCGTCATCAGGCTAAAATTTTGGCTAGGCATTTTGTAGTTTGGCCTAACTTCATTGGTATGGTGTCCGCCGGTCTTCAGGCTTCGGATGTTCCGAAGAAACATAAAGATAAGGACCACGACAGGCCTCAGAAAGCTAAGTCTTCAGATGATATTGAGTTGGTCATCAGTCAGGCAGTAGCCAGTGAGACAACTTTGCAGTCACTGCAATCCGCAGATGTACAACCACAGGCCTTGATTGAGTCTGAGTTCCTTAGGCCTCCGTTTTGTCTTTCGACCTGTCTCTGGTCGACTCTTCTGCTGGAGTCTTAACCGCTAAGCTGACTCTGGTGTCCGAGGCCTCCATTTTGCATTCTAACAGCAAACTTCTTCCTTCGACTTCTGCTACAACTTCGGTGGTTGCCAGGCCTCCCGAGTCCTTCAGGCTTGCAGGTAAATCTTCCATTCATAAGCCTGTGAAAAGGCAGGCTCCAGTTTCTTCTCGTTCCCCTCAATCCCAAATGGTTAAAATGGCTAATGATTTGTTGACTGTTATTAGGGGTTCTCAGCCTCCTTCTCCTAAAATGAGTAGGGATGTTTCTCCCGAGGTTTTGTCCTACTCAGGTTCTGATTCTTCCAGCATTTCTGCTGATGAAGAAGAATTTTCTCAGGCTTTTTCTCCTTTTGAGGATTCAGATGCAGAAGAGTCCATCCCTTCAGCCTCTCCTCCTGAGGATTTCTCTTTTGATGTTACCTTAAATAGCCTCAGAGAACATTTTAAATGGGAAAGTCAGGATTATCCCCAATCTAAGAAACGGATTAGGGAGTTTCTGGATTTACCTCAGCATAAGCCTCTTGCTATTCCCTCTGTGTTGGAAGTTGTTGATGATGTTTTTCTGGAAAATGACTTGTCTCCAAATTCGGTTCCTCCTGCTCCCAGAAAGCCTGACAGGTACTGCAGAGTCCCTGATTCTCATCTGTTTCTTTTCAGGAATCTGTTGGTGGATCCAGAGGTTATTTCTCAGGGCCCTAAAGGAGTTAAAGCTACTGTTACCAGGAATCCCGTTCACTCTGACAGGGAGTCTAGGAACCTAGATAGGTGGGGCAAGAATGTTTATACCTCTGCCACCCTAGCTGTTAGGGCTACCAATTGTCTTTTTCATATGCTGAAGTACCAGCAGCACACCTTGGAGGCTATTAAGTCTAGGATAGCATGTGTACCTCTTTTGGCAGAGAGTAAAGACATGCATGATTTACTGGATTCCGCCAGTCTGGTCAATAAGCATTCTTTGCATTGTGGTTTTGACATCCTTGAAGCCTCCAGCAGGGCTGCAGCTACTGGATCTGTTATTAGAAGGCACACACGGCTCAGAGAACAGCCTCTTCCAGAACCTGTCAAGGCTAAGCTTTTGGATGTACCTTTGCATAAAGACAGTCTTTTTGGCAGCAATGCAGAGGAGGTACTTAAGAAGATGGAGGATAAGGCCAAGTCCATGCAAACTGTTAAGGATTTTCTGCAAGTTCAGCCCCCTCGTTTTAGCAGGAATTACCCTTCCAAGAGTTGGACCTTTCCTGATACCAGCAGACAGAACCGTTCCAGGACTAGAGGTTACAAATGTTGTAGGGGCAGGTGGCTACCCCTCAAAGATCAAGGCATTGGCAGGCTTCCACTTCTAAGGGGGGAAGCTCCAAGCTGCATCTCAATCAAAACACTCTCAATGACTTTTTAAAACTTCTGCCTGTTCTTGCTTGCCGGGAGAGTCCTATAGGGGGAAGGTTGGCCCTTTTTGCCGATGTCTGGGCCACTATCACAGATGACAAATGGGTGCTAAGAATGGTGTCCATAGGGCACAAGTTTTCTTTCCGCACCTTTCCAGCTCCCAAGGTATTCCCGGACGTTCCTCCATACCAAAGGGCAGAAGTATAAAAACACATTTTGTCTCTGTCTCATCTGGGAGCAGTAGAATCAGTTCCTGTTCAGCAGGTAGGCCAGGGCTTTTATTCCAGGCTTTTCCTAGTTCCAAAAAAAGAAGGCACCTGGCGTCCTATCCTGGATCTTTCCATTCTGAACTCTTTTCTAGTAATTCCAATATTCGAAATGCTCACTCTGCATCTGTTGCTACCACTGCTAGAAAAGGATTCCTGGCTGGTAACCTTGGATCTCAGAGAGGCTTATCTGCACATTCCTATCAGGGAAAGTTGCATGGAGTGCCTTCGTTTCAGAGTGGGCAAGCAACATGCCCTTTGGCTGATCTACTGCTCCCAGAGTCTTCAAAAAGTGCCTGGCCCCAATCATTGCTTTTTGCAGGCAGAAGAAAATTCAGATTTACCCATACTTGGACGACTGTCTGCTTCAAGCAAGTTCTCAGGAACAGCTATTAAAAGATCTGGAATTTGTAAGGACTCTTCTGTCTTCCCTGGGTTACACTCTCAACAAGGAAAAATCGAAAATGGTACCATCCAAAGAGATAACATTCCTAGGACCGAGTCTGAACACAGCCGCCCAGATGATATATCTCACCCAGGAGAAGCAGACACCTCTTTCCGTTTACTTCAAGGATTTGGCAAGCCTGTCCCAGTTCCCTGCAAGGAAATACCTGCAAGCTCTGGGATTCATGGCATCTTGTATTCTCATGATTCCATATGCAAGACTGCATATGAGGAAATTGCGATTGTACCTCAAGAACATTTGGTGTCAACACACAGAGGACCTGGATATGATGATTCCTCTGCTTCCATCTCTGCAGACGGAGTTTCTATATTGGGCAGCAGCCTGTCTACAAATCAAAGGCATGCCTTTTCGGACACCTCCTGCCACTCAGGTTCTGTCTACAGACGCATTGGACTATGCCTGGGGAGCAAACCTGGATGAAAGATGCATACAGGGATGTTGGAACACACAGCAGATGCACCTGCACATAAGTCTAAAAGAGTTGATTGCAGTTCAGCAGGCCTTACTAGCTTTCAAGCATCTTCTTTCTCAAGGGCCCCTGCTTGTCAGAACAGACAACACCATGGTCATGTGGTACATCAACAAGCAGGGAGGGACTCATTCTTACCCCCCGTGCAGGCAAAGCATGAGTCTTTGTTCCATGGCAGCATCTCTGGACCTGCATCTCCCAGCTCAGTTTCTTCCAGGAAGGCTCAGTGTTTTGGCAGACCAGTTGAGCAGGCAAACCCTGGGTCCTCACGAGTGGCAGCTGAACAGAGCAGTGATGCAGCGGTTAATGTTGTCGCCTCACAGCAAGAGGTTCTCTGGTTCGATTCTCGGCTGGGGTGCCTTCTGTGTGGAGTTTGCATGTTCTCCCTGCGTTCGCGTGGGTTTCCTCCGGGTACTCCGGTTTCCTTCCACATTCTAAAGACATGCTTCTGGAGCATTTCTCCCTGGGCCTCCGCTGAAAACAGGATCTGTGGAACCTAGTCGGACTTTCCCGGTCAACAAATGTTAAATAAAATAAATAAATAAATAAAATTTACAGCATCATTCAGCGTTGGAGCACGCCTCAGGTGGATCTTTTCTCCTCCCCAGACAACCATCTGCTACCTCTCTTTTGCACCAGACATCAGCACAGCAGAGCCTGGAAAGTGGATGCTCTGTCCTTCCCTTGGACGTTGCTGTCAGTGTACGCCTTCCCTTCTCTTCCTCCCAGAATATTAGTGAAGATCAAGGACGAACGTCCAAGGACTATTCTCATAGCTCCGGACTGGCCCAGACAGCATTGGTATCCACTGCTTTGCAGTCTCTCCCATTTTCCTCTTTGACATCTTCCTCTGAAGTCAGATCTTTTTGTTCAGGAAAGGGGAAACATTCTACATCCTCATCTTCACTCTTTCCATTTGGCAGCATGGCTCATTGTATGACTCCTTCCCTTTCTTCCTCCCTTTCCCCAACAGGTGGTTGACGTGCTGAGGGAGGCCAGGAGGCCTAGCACTAGGAAGTCCTATGCTGGCAAATGGGAAAGGTTCTGTCAATGGATGCAGGCTAGAGGGGAGTCTGCAACTCAACCTACCCTTCTTCTGATCCTGGAATACCTGGCTGATTTGCTTCAGGGTGGTGTTTCTTTTTCCTCTATCAAGATCCATGTTTTAGCCATCTCTGCTCATTGTTCTCTTGAACAGCCCATTTTCTCTCATCCCCTGATGAAAATGTTTCTCAAAGGTGCTTGCAATTTAAAACCTCCCAGAAGAGCGCCTACTCCAGCCTGGGATCTTAAGTTTGTTCTAAAGAAACTCACTCTTCCTCCTTTTGAGCCAGCTGCCTCTGCAGATTTAAAGTTTCTCTCTTGGAAGACCGCCTTCTTCTTGGCTATAACGCCAGCAAGGAGGGTTTCGGAGCTGCAAGCTTTGATGGCCGTGGAGCCTTTTCTTATTTTCCATGCAGATAGAGTCTCTCTGAGAACTAATCCCTCCTTTATGCCTAAGGTGGTTTCCAGCCTGACTCTTAATCAGTCCATACACCTTCCTACATTTTTTCCTAATCCTCGAAATAAAGATGAAAGGATCCTACATTCTCTTGATGTGTGCAGATAGCTCAGGTTCTACCTGGACAGGACTAAAGACCTTCGGAAAATGGCACAGTTGTTGGTCGGTTTTGCCCCTGGAGCCCAGGGCAAGGCTATTTATAAGAAAACCATTTCTAAATAGATTGCACATTACATTACTTTGTTTATTCCTTTCATGGCAAAGCTCTGCCTCAAAGGGTTAGGACCCACTCAACTAGAGCGGCTTCCACGTCTGCAGCCTTTCTAAGGGGTGTCCCTATTAAAGACATTTTGGAGGCTGCCACATGGTCTTCTGTTCACACTTTCACAAAACATTATAATTTGCCTCTGTTTTCCAGAGCCAGGGCAGGGGTTGCCACTGCGGTGTTGCAGTGCATTATCTCCAACCCTTGATGCTGTTGGTTCCTCCTCCCTTTTTTCTCTGGGCTTTGGTAATCAACCCATTTGTTAGGACTGCAACAGTGGAACACGATGAACATAGTACAGTTGTGTACACTTACCATAAATGTAGATGTTTGAGTGTATTCACTGTTGCAGTCCTGCTTTCCCTCCCTCCTTCCCCCTTTTTTGGTCCTCTCCTATTCTCTTTTCCTGAGGTACAGGCTTAATTTATTTGCCAAATTAGTTTTTGGTTTAAGCCTTATTTTCTGGGGACTGTTATGGCAAGAAAGACTGAGGAAGTGACGTTGGCTGCCTCCTTTTGGATTGGACGCCCTGACGTTCTTTACAACCGATGGCATTTTTACATACCTTTGGTATTCTGGCCAACCGAGGGCTACCGGGAGCCGGATAACCCATTTGTTAGGACTGCAACAGTGAATACACTTGAACATTTATATTTATGGTAAGTGTAACACAACTGTACTTTCTCTATATTCAGGTATGGTTTCCAGATGACTCCCCCATTCAGTATACAACTTCCAAAATACCAAAAGTAAACTTCGTAAAGTTGGTACAACGTAGTGGACATTTAAAAAGAGAGCAATTCTTATTCTTTCTTAAAATATCATAAATATGTTAATAAATTCTTTTACACAGATGTCTCTCAGTTTTACCTACCTAAAACCTTGTACAACTGGAGCAAAGCACAAATATATAGTACCCCTTTAGTAGCACAATTATACTTAGTGAGAAAGACTTTAGGATTATTGAAGATGTCTAAAATAATCCATTTGTCTTCTAAAATAAAAGAACATTGACTGCATGCTCCTCGGCTTCATGTAGCTGATATTAACATGTTCTTGTGTAGCCAGTCTTATTTTTCAAATAACCCTTTAAAAGTTTTACCTGTCTTGTAAATAAATTCTGGGGTCTCACCTACTAGTTTAAATAGGTCAAAATCTATTTAGAAATGTTCCAGTTGTTCTTAACCATATCCTTAATCTGTTTAACATCACTATTATATTTAATAAGTAGAAATTTAGAAAAATTCACCATCCCATTTTTTTTATTTGCTACCAATGTCTTGTTCCATATTGCGCAATGTGATCCTAATAAGGGGTGATATTTTGCATCCCATCCCTTAACTACCTCTTCTCCTATCTTCTGAAATAAATTATAAGGTAACCTCTTTCTAAGAACATATTTGCCAATTTTCCTAATTCCACTTAAATCGGAGCACATTCTAGCTGCTGTCACTAATCCTTTGAACACGTTTCTGTACACTGGTAGGGGTGGCAACTCTTAAAGTGTGGATATGTGTTGGAGAAAGTTGGTTTCCTATAAATAGTTTATTCAAAGCATTTCAACTTGGTATTCTTTCATCCAAATAATTAACATTATTATTATTGTGCTGGTTGGTAAACTTCAAAAAATCTGTAGTACTATTAATATAATTCACAATTTTTCCTCAGAGGCCACCCAGAAGGTAATGATATAATCCGGGTATCTTAAATAACATTATTTAAACAGCCCAGCCCCCCCCCCCCAATGTCTCAGGTCTATGCTAAGTCTACCAGCTTATCTCCTACGCCCCCTAGACTTACTGCAGTATTGCTGGGGCCAGTCAAAGATCCTAAGGTTGTCCTGGGTGTTCGTTCACCTTTGCATCCATCCTGCCTTTTTTTTTTTCTTTGTATGCCTTACCCACTCCCTGCCTCCTCTCCCACTTATCGATTACATCGGAGTGCAACTCTCATTTTTGGACCACACCTTCCTAAGGGAGCATTATAAATTGATGCATTTCCACCTAGGATGGGTATGCCCATCCCTTTCTGCCGTTCCATCAATTGCCCGAGTTGTTAATCAAACCCAGTTCAACTGGGCTGTAGTCAGGGCTTTTTTCCTCTATGCCACCTGTTTAACTTATTCTTATGCCAGCTTTGATTCAAATGCTACCCTAGTGAGATTTTATATGAGAGTTCTCCAGTGGACTTTCAAAGTTCAGTGGTCATAAATATGGGATTCATTGCACCACACTATCTGACTATTCAGCTATTGACAAAAGTGTCTGTCTCCTTTAGTGGCTTCTACCAACAAACTTGCTAGAAGGTCATCCTTTCCTCCCCTCATTCCAGCATCCACAGTCACTTCTGCATTGAAGTGGGGGGAGGTGACATATCTGGGACAAAGGATTCATTTTACATGGAAACGGCTAGAAGCCCACTTGCACATCAACTTATTGGAAATGAGGGTGGTCCTCCTAGTTTTGCAGGCACTTTTGGACCTCCTTCCCCAAGAGGTGATAGCCATCTACTTGTGCAATATGGCTGTGTTGTGGTATATCAACAAGCAAAGTGGAACCAGATCTTACTTCATCTGTTAGGAAGCAGTGATGGAATGAGAATGGGCTGTCAACTTACAGTGATTTCTAACAGCAATGTACATCCTTTGAAAAGACAACTCATTAGCAGATAGACTTATCAGATATCTCCTCATGCCATACAACTGGTCTCTAAATATATCCATAATAAACCAACTCTTTTCATTGGGAGAATCATTCCAATAACCAAATTTCCACACCATCCAACACAAAATAAACATGTTCTTTTCCTAATCCTTCCCAATGGACAGATTTCCTGAGGTGCTATTTTCCTCCCTTGACAGCCAGATCTCATTTATGCTTTTCCATTTCCCCTCTCCGCTCTCATGAGGAAATTGTATTCTGTTTAATTTGCCTGAAAACTTACTTGCCTGCTAAGTCATTTGACTGAAAAATGTAGAAGTCTGAAGACAGTATGTGATGGTGTCATTTCTTATCACAGGAGTTGTTAGGGATGTGAGTCTAGCAGACTATGCATAGATTGCAGTGGTCAGCGTCATGTTGTACCTCTAGATGTGTAGTTGTTTGTGTTTGTGCTGCAACACAAATTAATTAATTAATTGTGATGTTTTGTCTTGTCTTCCTGGTTGTGTGACTATGGAGTTAGTATATTAAAGTGATGGGATTGTGGGGAGCTGGTGCAGCGGGATCTGCCCACCTGCAAAACCATTTTTTATGTTATGGCAGTTTTCAGGCAGATGGGTTCAAGCTTTTGGATTTCAGGCAAATGGAAATAAACTGGAAATTGATATAGAAAGTGAAGCTGTGCAGAGACATATTCATTCTTACACTCCATTTTGACCCTGGCAAGTCTGACTCCTTCTGCGCTGGCTTCATTTGATAGGAAAATCCCTCCAATGAGAACCTCATCTTGGGCTCCTATCATACCTGTTTGGTAAGCCTTAGTCTCTCAAACTGACCTCGTGTTTTTTCCTGTTCCAGTAATGGCCAGAGACCCAGATAACTCACCTAGGGTGGTCCAGTTACTTCTAGCTACTCAGAAATCCTCCACAAAAAAAAAGATCTCTTTATTGGCTAAACAACAAAATTTAGAACCAGTTGTGGTCCTAATTGCTTCCATGCTGCATTTTTTAGATGACCGGTTTGACCAAGGCTTCATTCTCCTTGCTGCCATTTACAATTATTATCAAGGCATTGACCATTCATCCTCTGCTTAGGTTTTTAAGAAGATTTTACCTTTTCATACCACTTTACAATGACATGATCACTCCTTGGAACTTAAATTTTGTTCTCAAAAATTAACTTCAGCTTTATTTGAAACTGCAACAAAAGTTGATCTTAAATATTTGCCATGAAGGAACTTTTCCTGTTGCTGTTATGTCAGCTAGAAGAGCTTCAGAACTGCATTCTGTCTTTTTGATGATGCTATATCTCTTTTTCTTCAAATATGTCATCATTTATGGCGAAGGTACTTTCAGAACTCGACCTAAATTAGTATTTTTCCCCCAATACTGTAACAAACCAGAGTTCAAATTGCATTGTCTGGATATCTACAAACACTTAAAATTTTGTCTAGATTGAACAAAGCATTTGATACAAGAGGGCCAACTCTTCTTCCTTTGCCCCCCAGTAGGCTAACTAGGAAAGTGATCAGTCATACCGTCTTGGTGGCTTTCTGACTGTATTATCCTTTGTTATGCTTCCAGTAACAAACCCTTGCCATTCAAATCTAAACCTCGCGTAACAAGGTCTGTAGCAACATGTGCAGTCTTTTTCAAAAACATATCTGTAGATGATATATGTACTGCATCATCATGGTCCTCTTTAGACACCTTTGCTAAATACTGTAAGTTACTTATCAAAATCAAGGACAAACTTTGGCACCACCATCTTTAGGGAAATTTTTGTTGGAACACCACCTCCCTTTTCTTTTCTGCTGGGGACTCTGTATAACATATTACAGCGTGAGGACTGGATCAGCTTGTATTGAAAGTGTTGCATTTAACGTAATGATAGATCCAGATAGTAAATCCTTTATTTGCATACTGTAATATTCCTGCCCTGCTATCCCCAGTGCAAATGATCACTTATGCATTGATCTGAAGGTAGATCAAAGGCTTATAGGTCATGCTACTCCTGAATGAGCATTTTGTACTCAATCACATAACTGCAGCAGACACATGTGATCTGAAAAAGGAAGCAGAACATCTATGGAACAGGGGAGGAGCATGAGCTTTTAGGAGAGTGAAATGTTACCGAAGAGAGAATGCCTGTGGGAAGTAATTCAATGTATTTTAGCATATGGACAGAGGATCTACTGGACCTGTAATTATGGTAAGTAGTAACTTTTAATTTCTTTCTAGTTGGAGTTTCTTTTGTGACAAAGAAAAATAAATTTTAAAAAATGCTTTGCAGTTTCTGTGGAACTGATATTTCTGACTCCAACTGGTGCTGAAGTCCCTTAGAGGCGAAAATGGATTTCCTTGCTGTAAGGTTTGACTACTAGTACCTGTGATGCTATACTGAATACTGTCATGCACTATGGTATTTTAGTTCTGTTACTTTATTTTACTGAGTTTTGAATAAAATGTGGTCATATTAATAACTATGTTTTAATCTGGACTTTGCTTTTCAGAATGCTGTGAGTCACCATAACATAAATTACTGGCAAGGCGGACAGTATATTGGAGTCGGACCAGGTCAGACTGATTAACCATTAGTTTTCCAATCCTACTGTACCTTTATTGCAGATGTTTCACTGTGTAAATCATGCACGGAGTAGATGAATGGACAACTGGTTGTGTAGTAAGATATCCTCCTTCTGTTAACTATATCTCGCTCCCATTTTTTGTTTACTCTAGAGGCTTTGATGGCTTTATATTCCCCAGTGCATTGGCACTTGATTTTTTGGTTAACATAAATATAGTTGAAACTTAGCCACTCATACACAGCAAGAAGGACTTAGATATAACTGTTTAAGAAAACATGTATGTTTTCCAAAGCGTTAATGTTTTCCTGCATTTTTACAGTACATCTCCAGTTATGTAAACAAGGTTAAATTTGAGGGAGATATGAGCTGAAGCTTTAATATTTTCCCTCGGAAACCACATACCTTCAGTTTTCTTTTATTGCCCACAAATCCTTACATTTCTCATTTATTTCTAACCATTTGTCTCTTCCTGCTCTATGAAACTTTCCTATATTATCTTTATCACCAGGCATAACTAACCAGTCATCTGAATAAGTTAACATTTCTTGGAAACTCATTCCTATCCTTCCCATCAGTTACTTCTAAAAAGTGGTTATTACTAAGTAAATGCCAATATCTTTTTAGAGCCCTTTTCATTTTTAAAATTATTTGTTCCAAACATAGTGATTAGTACCACTTTCTCCTATGGAAACTATTCCAGCTGCAGATTTGTGTGTAGGTACCTTATATAGACACACACTTATTTATTACTGTGCTGTATTTTCTTTTATGTGGATATAGAGAGTTTGCTGCTGTGTTTTAACTAGGTCTCAGAAACATAACATTTTTCGATCTAAAAGAGAAGAGTTGGATAGTTAATCTAGGAGCCACTTTCCATCCAGGTTTAAATGAGTTACTGCAGATGGGAGATGGATTTATAACTCGGGAATTATCATGATATTTTTGAAAAAATATTTATTTGATTCTGAAAATCCCTTTTTATGAAAGACCCCGTTTTTATGCTAGATTGTTATTGATCCATATGTATGTGTGTGTGTGTGTGTGTGTGTGTGTGTGTGTATATATATATATATATATATATATATACACACACACACACATATGTATAATATCTGTGTGTGTGTATGGTTATCACTACCTTTGTTGAATGGTACTTTGGTCGACATCGGTTTAGTCAACACAGTTTGGTCGACTAAACAGATGGCTGGACAGGTGTGCGAGATCATCACTCCCCAAGTATAAGAATATTCCTTTTCCCTGAGGATTGTGCAGTCTTGGAGTTACAATGTATAATTATCAGGGGGTATGGGGTGCAAGGGGGGATTGCCCCCTGCAAAAAACAGTGTGGTTTTCTTTACATTTTTGCATGCTCAGAGATTAATGCTCAGTTGCTTGTTTACGTGTATAATGCTGATAAATTTTTCAACATTATACACATCGACATAAATGCTGTTCAACCAAGTTAATTCAATTTGTGTGTGTGTGTGTGTGTGTGTGTGTGTGTGTGTGTGTGTGTGTGTGTGTGTGTGTGTGTGTGTGTACAAATATATATATATATTTTTTTCCTCTGTTTATTATTAACCACTCTTTGGCTAATAAGACTCTTTGACTGTTTGTGTCTTTTTTTTTTTTTTTTTTTTTTTTTTTACAAAAACCTTAAATTATAGAACCATTGTTCTCTTTGATGCAGTTTCTGTTCTGTGTGTTCCATGTTTTTGTTATTCTATTTTTCCTGGTAGTATAATGAAATTTAAAATATTTGACTGATATTCTCAATTTTCATTAATTCTTCAGCATACGGGTTTGAATCCGATCCTCTGATCTGACTCAGCCTCTGTTTCTTAGCTCGTGGATACTACAAGCTCTCAAGATCCTCCCTTAGCCATAATGTAGCAGTCCCCCTCATTCCCCAGATCTCTTTTGCCACCATTAAGTACAGAAGTGGTCTCTGCAGCTCTCAGGAGTTAGTTTGCAAAGATAAGTTTTTTTTGTGTATATCTACTTCCTTTTCACCAAAGAGTTCACCTCTATCCTCCCTTTACCTGGTTGTTGTAGATATTGTCTTTTCTTCTTACCGTTTAGTAGTTGTTGATTACGATTGTTGGTAATCTTTCTTATAGCTTCTTGGCAATTCTTTCATGCCATTGTTGGTAGCCCTTTTCTGTTTTCCGTAAAAAATAATATTAAAAAGATTTTATATATATATGTGTGTGTGTGTGTGTATGTATATATATATATATATATATATATATATATATATATATATATATATATATAAAGAGAGAGCGAGAATATCTATATTTCACCCTCTTTTCTACTTTAATCTCCCTCTTTTTTTCTTCCCTAAAAGTCGGATTGTTTTCTTCGGTATGATGTTGCAAAATAGCAGATAAAACGTCAGGTTTTTAAAAGTGTAGCAAATGTGGGCATAAAATTCCACTGTCGGATGCCCATGATCTCTGTGTTTACGGCTTAGGTCCAGACCATTTGTAGTGTTATTGTTTTATTTGTAAGGCTTTCAACCCTAAAGCATTAATAGAAAGTATAAACTTGTTCTCAAGGACCTTCTTCCTTTGGCCTATGGAGAATCACTTACTGGAGCTCAATCGTCCAAGTCTGAGAAAAAAGAAGTCAGGAAAAGTCCTTCTGAGCAACCCAGTTCCTCTCCAGATCTGACCTCAGAACCACTCAAGAAAATGTGAAAAACTTTGGATCCTAAAGACAAGTCTTCAGATTCACCCTCTTTAGATACCAGACACGTATCTTCGGATCCAGGTCAGCATGAACCAAAGCAGATGCCTAGAACTAGGTATGCATCTTCCTTAGATCCTGTATCCTCTCAGCACCCATCCCCATTCTTGGAAAGATGCTGTCATTCAGGATCACCTTCTATAGCCTGTTTCCATTTGTCCAGAAGTCTCATACAACTGATGTGGACAGAATTTTTCTTGACACAATTTCAGATGGGAGTTTTCCCTGCTCCTACCCCCATGGGTTCTGAGACCTTCACTAGTACAACCCCACCAGTTTGGGCTCCTCCTCTGATCCATGCTTTGGTTTAGAAGCCCTTGGATCTGAGAGTCCTAAAGCTGGTTTTATCTTCAGATCTGTTATGTTTTCTGAGTGCTTCGGCTTCAAGTGTGTTGGAGCTGGATGACTCTGGGAACTGAAGCTTCGTTGTCAGATCCAAGGAGTTGGACTCGACTCTGAAGTTGTTAGAGCCATGTCTATCACTCGGAGCCTCGGCATTCAATAGCTGGGTTCCGACTCCTGCCTTTGGTGGTGTGCCTTTGGGTGAGAGGTAGCTGTTGGTCCAGAAGCTTGTTTTCTCGGGTCTGACAGATTCCTTCTCCCTGGGGCATTCTGCCTTTGAGGTAGTAGAGAGAGTATTCTCTTCGGAAGGTCAGATGGCTCCTCCCCTCTCAGATCTTCCCTCTGGATTTCAGATGTCTTTGTGTCATGAGCGTCAACATTTTACTCCACAGTGATAGTCAGCCCAAAGTCTCCATAATACCCAGCAGGATATAGTTGTTTCTTCTTACGATACTTCTCCAGAACATCCCACTGAAGTCCCTAGGAAGAGGAAGTACAAGAGGAGGCACTTGGACTCCCCTCAGGAGTTGGTCACAGAGGATACTGATTTCATTGAAGAGGAAGGGTCCCACAAGATCACCCTGATGACATCTCATTTGGAGACATTTTAGAGATCCTTAATGGGGTGGTTGGTGTTACCGATAACCCTTCTCAAGAGGAACTGGTATTCCTGGGGGTGTTTGGTACTGGCCCATCTACTTCCTGGGTGACTCTACCCGCTGATGAGCTCCTTGATTTGATCTCTCAGCAGGCATGAAAGGAGCCTGATTCTGTTGAGCCAATCCCCAAGAGACCAGATAGCATCTTGGCACCACTGATGGGAAAGGAATTCTGGAACAAAGGAGTACCAGTAGATGCTATGTTCGTAGCTTCAGCCACCAAGAAAGAACTCACAGAACAGAGTTCCTGTGTTCAACCCTCTAACAGGGAGTCTAGGGAGCTGGACAGATTTGGGAAGCGTGTGTATGCATCAGCAACCTTTGCACTCAAGACTCAGAATTACTTGTCATACTTTACCACACTACAGAGGGATTTGATCAAAGAACTTTCAAAGTTTCTCTCGGGGACCAGTACTTGTGGGGCAGAAGTCTTTTATTGCTTCACAGTTGGCGACCCTTCGGTCTATTTCCAACTCATCCATGAGGCTCATATTACACGCAGCTGAAGGAGCCACAAGGGCAGTGGGTTCAGGCATTTCCATCAGAAGGCATGCCTGGATGATTTAACGGAGCCCTTCCAAGTAATCCTTCTTCAATGCTGCTGTGAAGAAATTGAAAACACTGTCATCTGTGTTAGCATGTATGGCAGTAGATTTGTGTATATCCTCAGATTAATTTGTATTGTATGCTAGTATGTCTAATTGAGAAAATTGCAAATAAGTTTTAAAATGTTGAGTATTTCCCTGTTTATACAAAATATTTAAAGAATCTGTCATTGTTTTGATACATTTTTCATTGCACATGTTTATTAGGGAGATTCTGATTCAAACAGATATTTTTAAAAATAAGACAGTTGAATGGCAGTTTGTGAAGAGTTGCAGTCAGTGGATACCCACGAAAAATAACTCATCAAAAACTGTAAGCCTGCCTTTGTCTTGCTGTTTTGTTTTAGGTTAGATCAGGGACAGTATTCTCTAGTTAGATTAGGAAAGTTTAGCTGTTTATTTGATAGAGTTTTTCTAAAATGATAGACTTCTGTCTTACAGTTTAATTTTATATTTCTGGTGATTGAATTCTGGTGTTTATTGAAAGTTATTGATTTACATTCTTGTAATCATTTTACTTATTAAATTTTTTTTTCATTACTTTGCATTGTGGCTAGAACAATCAGTGTTTTCTTTAGAGATTGGAGAGTGCTTATACCAGTTTGATACTCACCAGGTCACCTCAAATGCCTGGCTGCTTCTCGTTATAGCTGTCATTCATTTTGATATTTAATTTTTAATAATTGATCACCCTTTGAATGGTGTTTAGACCTGTCTGACTCAGGTGGCAGCATTTACGATTTGTATTGTGGAGGGGGCACAGCTTGAAATCTGTGTCAGGCTTCCCGTAGATGTTTGAGTGTGTGTGAGATTTAAATTTATTTTGAGTGTGAGTGAGTCAGAGGTCTTAAACTGGGATACATTGTTCTGAAGTGTATAGTAAGGGATTACATTTGTGGAGGACAGAGGTATACAGTCCAAGGAAGGAAAAGCATGTTCCTGTTGTGCTGTTAAGGGAAGTTGTGGAATTTTATTCTTATGTGCTCTAGTGTTTTCCGTGACACTCACACTGAAGTCAATAGTGAGGATTGAGGCTCCTTAATGACTGACCCAGGATTTAAGTGGGGGATGTCATTTTAATTGGTGGCAGTCCGGTGTGATATTAGCCGGATGTCACAGCTCCCTTTGACAGACGTTCATTATTTGGCCCCAAGGTGAAACACACACAGTGCAGGTGCAAGCAAGATAGTAAGAACATGTCTGCAGCAGGTGTATGTTTACGACTCCTCAAACAACCATTTCCAGGAATAAACGAGGTGGTCAGAAAATGTGGTTCAGGAAATCCCAGGATCCATTCCATGATCCATATGGAGAGAGTTCCCCCAGGGGGAGAGGGGGTAAATCAAATGGGAGACACCACCCTCGCAGCAGAGGAGGCCAGCAGAACCAGGGGTCCAGAGACTCTTTCTCTGAAAGATGCTATCAGTGCACCTGAAAGGGAGGCCAAATTTTCCCATCTCTGGAGGCAGTCAGGAGCCATTTATCCCTGCACCAGAGAGCCTGGGTAAACATTACAAAAGATACTTGGGCACAGAGGATTATTACCAGAGATTATGTAATTCCCTTTTCCCTACCTCCTTCATCAGTAAACAAAATTCCAGATGTCCCACCCAGTCAGAGGAAATCAACAGCTCTGGAAATACCAAAGCTGTTCGAAAAAAAGAGTCATCCAAGAGGTCTCCCCAGACCAGAAACGATCTGGAACTTACTCAAGATTCTTTTTATTGCCAAAGAAAACAGGGGACTGGAGACCACTTTTGGATCTCAGCATTCTGAACAAGTCAGTTCAACATTCCAAGTTCCAGAGGGTCACGGTTCAGTTCATCTTGCTGTTTTTTGCACAAGGATGACTGGATGTGCTCAGTAGATCTCCAGGATGCGTACTATCACATAAAAATGAACAGATGGTCCAGGAGATATCTACTCTTCCAGCTGGGAGCCAGTCACTGCTAATTCAGAATACTGCCCTTAGGTCTTACCACAGCCCCAGGGTGTTTACCAAATGCATGGCAGTAGTAGCAGCTCACCTGAGACTGCAGGGTTTTTGGGTATTTCCGTATCTAGGCAACTGGCTAATAACCATTTCAACCAAGTATCTGCTGATAGCAGCTCAAGATTACGTACTCCAGATTTGTTCCAAGCTAGGAATTACAGTCAACTGTAACAAATTTCAACTTCAACCGTCTCTTATGTTAGAATGCATAAGGGCCTTCTTCAACACAACATCAATGTTAGCTTCTCTCCCTTTGCCAAGGGTTCAAACTATTTGTTTTCAAGTCAACCAAATACTTCAAAACTCATTCATGTCAGCCTGACTGATTTTGCAGACCCTGAGATCGATATCTGCAGCAATACTTCTAGTTCCTCTAGCAAGATACCATATGAGAATTCTTCAAGTAGACATTAGCAACTCAGTGGTCCATTTTGCAACAATCTGTGTCCACCAAGATCAGTGTAACTCACAGGCCTGCAGGTACCTTTGGTGGCGGATTTACTTTGATCAAATTTTAAAAGGTCTCCCATTCATCCTTCTTCAACCCAAGGCCATAGTGACCACGGACGCTTCCCAGATTGGGGGGGGGGGGGTATTTCTTGGAAAAGACTGTTCATGGCATGTGTTCCCTTGAAGAAGCCAACATGCATATTAATGTCCCAGAAATGAGGGCAGTACTCCTTAGCATTGCAGGTGTTCCAAGACTGTCTCCCTTCCGTAACTATTGCAATTCAAACGGACAATGTCTGTAGCATGGTACATCAGCAAACAAGGAGGAACCAAATCTTACCCCCTGTGTTGAGAAGCTATAAGAGTGTGGCAATGGGCAATGTCTTCAAATCGATTTCTGGTAGCAGTGCATATACCAGAAAAATTCAACGTGATAGCAGACAAATTAAGCAGGTCCATTTTTCTGCTCATGAGTGGTCTCTCAACAGAAATGTGGTGGAAATGATTTTCCATCAGTGAGGCCAATAATGCTGCAAGCTATTTGCATCTCCCCTAAACAACAAGTGTAGCTGGTTCTTTGTCCTAATACCGAGCTGGGGGAGTCTTTTTTGTGCTTATCCCTCTGCTCCATTAATCTCCAAATTCCTACAAAAAGCATCCCAATTGAAGAGGAAAATCATCCTCATTGTCCCTTATTGGCCTCAACAGATTTGGTTTCCATTCCTTTGGCCTCATTTACTTTACCCACCTTGGATTCTGGATCCAATTCCAGATCTACAGTCTCACCTGACAGACATTACTCACCCATATATCCTGGACCTAAAGTCGACCTCATGGTTTCTCCAATTCCGTTGATAGCCAGACAACCCAAGCTGTCTTCCCAATCTGCCGCATTCTTTTGTCATCCCACAAACCTTCCAGTAAAAAAATTTACAAGAGCAAATGGAAAAGATTTGTCCTTTGGGCGCAGCAGTGGAACATTGACCCTTTTTCAGCAGCAGTACCAAAGATTCTTGAATTCCTGGCTTCTGTTTTTAATGACTGGACTAGTCCCTCAATAGTTAAGGTTCAGTTAGCTGCCATCTCCAGTTTCCATACTGGAGTTGATAATTCTGTGTTGACTTCTTCACGTCTTTGTAAGACATTTATAAAAGGAACCTTTCTACTCAAACTACCCTTTAAGGACCCTGCTCCACAGTGGGATCTGAATTTAATGCTACTGCCCTTAACTCAAAAACCATTTGAACTGGCTGCAAAATGTGAATTGAAATATTCGACTTGGAAAGCTATATTTCTAACAGCCATAACATCAGTTAGGAGAGTTTCAGAACTTCAAGCCTTATCCTCTAAGCCTCCTCATTTAATTTTTCATAAGGATAGGGGGTCCTTAAGAACCAATCCTTTCTTTCTTCCAAAAGTGGTGTCAGGATCTAACATTAATTAATCTATCAACCTCCCGGTATTCTTTCCAGATTTTTATTAGATGTTCACAGACAATTACGTTTCTATCTGCAAAGATCAGAGAAATTTAGGAAATCAGCTGAATTAGAAATTTAGGAAATCAGCTGAATTAATTAATCAACCCAGCCACTGGGGATGCACAAGCCAGTGCATTTCTTTGCGCCGGTCCCAAGCCCGGATAAATGGGGAGGGTTGCATCAGGAAGGGCATCTGGTGCAAAATTTTGCCAAATCATACATGCGGACAAAGATATACATACCGGATCGGTAGAGGCCTGGGTTAACAATGACCGTCACTAGTACTGTTGGCCAACAGGGTGCTGGCAGAAATTGGGCTACTGTTGGCCGAAGAAGGAGAAGAGAGGGAAAGCATGCCCGAAGGCAGGTAAAGGCTAGGACTGTGATAGTGAGGGCTGGAACTTTGAATGTTGGCAGTATGACTGGTATAGGGAGAGCGCTAGCTGATATGATGGACCAAAGGAAGGTTGGTATATTGTGTGTGCAAGAGACCAGATGGAAGGGGAGCAAGGCTAAGTGTACCGGAGGCAGGTTCAAATTGTTTTATCATGATGTGGATGGGAGAAGAAATGACGTAGGGGTTATCCTGAAGGAACAGTATGCTATGAGTGTTTCGGATGTGAAAAGAGTGTCAGATAGAGTGATGTTTATGAAGCTGGAAATTGATCATGTAATGATGAATATTGTTAGTGCATATGCTCCACAAGTTGGGTGTGCGATGGATGAGAAAGAAAAATTTTGGAGTGAGTTGGATGAAGTAGTGATGACTGTACCCAAAGGTGAGAGACTGGTGATTGGAGTCGATTTCAGTGGGCACGTTGGTGAAGGGAACAGAGGGGATGAGGAAGTGATGGGTAGGTATGGTGTTAAGCAAAGGAATGCAGAAGGTCAGATGGTAGTGGATTTTGCAAAAGGGATGGACATGGCTGTGACGAATACATATTTTAACAAGAGGGAGGAGCATAGGGTGACATGCAAGAGTGGAGGAAGATGCACACAGGTGGATTATATCTTATGTAGAAGGGCCAGTCTGAAGGAGATTGGAGAATGTAAAGTGGTGGTAGGGGAAAATGTAGTTAGGCAGCATAGGATGGTGGTTTGTAGGATGACATTGGTGATCAAGAGAAGGAGGAGGAGTGTGAAGGCAGCACCAAGGATCAAATGGTGGAAATTGAAAAAGGGTAATTGTGAGGTGGAGTTCAGGGAAGAGTTAAGACAGGCACTGGGTGACAGTGAAGAGTTACCGAATAGCTGGGTAACTACAGCAGACCTAGTAAGAGAGATGGCTAGAAAGGTGCTTGGTATGACATCTGGAAAGAGGAAGGAGGACAAGGAGACGTGGTGGAATGAAGAAGTACAGGAGAGTATACAGAGAAAGTGGTTAGCGAAGAAGAAGTGGAATTGTCAGAGAGATGAAGAAAGTAGACAAGAGTATAAGGAGATGAGGTGCATGGCAAAGAGAGAGGTGGTGAAGGTTAAGGATAAGGCATATGAAGAGTTGTATGAAAGGTTGGACACTAAGGAGGGAGAAAAGGACCTGTACCGATTGGCTAGATAGAGGGACCAAGCTAGTAAAGATGTGCAGCAGGTAAGGGTGATAAAAGATAATGAGGGAAACGTACTCACAAGTGAGGAGAGTGGGTTGAGCAGATGGAAAGAGTACTTTGAGATGATGATGAATGAAGAGAATGAGAGGGAGAGGGAGAGAAGGTTGGATGATGTATCGATAGTGAATCATGAAGTGCAGTGGATTAGCAAGGAGGAAGTAAGGATAGCTGTGAAGAGAATGAAGAATGGGAAGGCTGTTGGTCCAGATGACATACCTGTGGAAGCATGGAGGTGTTTAAGTGAAATGGCAGTGGAGTTTTTAACTAGATTGCTTAATGAAATCTTGGAAAGTGAGAGGATGCCTGAGGAATGGAGAAAAAGTGTTTTGGTGCCGATTTTTAAGAATAAGGGTTATCTGCAGAGCTGTAGTAACTACAGAGGGATTAAATTGATCAGTCACAACTTGAAGTTATGGGAAAGAGTAGTGGAAGCTAGGTTAAGAAGGGAGGTGATGATTAGTGATCAGCAGTATGGTTTCATGCCAGGAAAGAGCACTACAGATGCGATGTTTGCTCTGAGAGTGTTAATGGAGAAGTACAGAGAAGGTCAGAAGGAGTTGCATTGTGTCTTTGTGGACTTAGAGAAAGCATATGACAGGGTGCATAGAGAGGAGTTGTGGTATTGTATGAGGAAGTCGGGAGTGTCAGAGAAGTATGTAAGAGTGGTACAGGATATGTACGAGTGTAGTGTGACAGCGGTGAGGTCTGTGGTGGGAGTGACGGATGCATTTAAGGTGGAGTTGGGATTACATCAAGGATCAGCTCTGAGCCCTTTCTTATTTGCAATGGTGATGGAAGGTTGACAGATGAGATCAGACAGGAGTCCTTGTGGACTATGATGTTTGCAGTTGACATTGTGATCTGTATTGAGAGTAGGGAACAGGTGGAGTTGACCCTGGAGAGGTGGAGATATGCTCTATAGAGAAGAAGAATGATGGTCAGCAGGACTAAGACAGAATATGTGTGTGTGAATGAGAAGGAGGATAGAGGAATGGTGAGGATGCAGAGAGTAGAGGTGGCGAAGGTGGATGAGTTTAAATACTTGGGATCAACAGTTCAGAGTAATGGTGTGTGTGTAAGAGAGATGAAGAAGAGAGTACAGGCAGGATGGAGTAGGTGGAGAAGAGTGTCAGGAGTGATTTGTGACAGACTAGTACCAGTAAGAGTGAAAGGGAAGGTCTACAAGAGGGTAGCGAGACCAGCTATGTTATATGGATTGGAGACAGTGGCATTGACAAAAAGGCAGGAGTCAGAGCTTGACGAGTTGAAGATATTAACATTTACACTGGGTGTGACGAGGATGGACAGGATTAGGAATAAGTATATTAGAGGGTCAGCCCAGGTTGGAAGGTTTATAGACAAAATATACTTCTGGACTCGGAGAATCCAAAAGAAAACTCCAACATGAAAAAGAGCACACCAGAATTGCAGTAAAGAAAAGAAAACCGTATTCCAGTTTGGCTGCTTCTTTTGTGTGTGTTCTTTTTCAGGTTTATAGACAAAGCCAGAGAGGCAAGATTACGTTGGTTTGGACATGTGCTGAGGAAGGATGCAAAGTATTTTGGGAAAAAGATGCTAAGGATGAAGCTGCCAGGTAAAAGGAAAAGAGGAAGGCCTAAGATAAGGCTTATGGATGTGGTGAGAGAGGACATGCAGGTGGTTGGTGTGACAGAGCAAGATGCAGAGGACAGGAAGAAATGGAAACAGTTGTTTTCTTTTCATACAGCAAGTTAACACACAATTCCATATGGTTAACATAATGATAACAAACAAATAAAAAAAAATTATTACTAAAATTGGATGAATGATCCAATTTAATAACTTTTTTCTTTGCCAGACAGTCCTGTGAAAACATTGTACCTATTATGGGCTGTATCTGCTTCGTTTTTTTCTGCTAATTTAATTAACTTATTTTTTACAATTACATAATTTAATTCATGACTTGGGATTGTTTTATTAACTTTTTGCATTTGTTGAATTAACTGTTTACTTTCACTTGTGACTTTATGTAGTGGTTCTAATGAAAGACATACATTAATCATTGACAATGTTTATGGATTCCACTGAAAAGACACTGCCACATTGTTTTCTTGAGTGAACACATACATTTTATTATGCCATGTCAGATACGTTATATTATTAAGACAACCTAGAAAAGGAACGTTGTTTAATAAATGGTAAACTTTGATTTGTTACAGTGCACACAAACTGTGGGCCTCTCTCTGTGAACATTTCAAAATTAGAAGGTAAAATCGTTCATTTTCATAGATTTAAAGAATGCTGTAAAAAAACATGGTTCATATACTGGTGAGTGCTGACCACATACCAGCCCATTGGTTGCATGAGTACAGTGTTCAGTTTTATGAGTTTTATTTTGTAAATCAATATAATTTCCTTCTAAATAGGGTAACCAATACTGGTACGGATAGAATGGTGATTCAAAAACTAGTGGTAAAATTATAACTTGACACATTACCTTTGAACTTGTTACATTGTAATGTATAACTTTTCCTGTACAGTATGTATTTGTGCAGACTGTTTGCTGCCCATGTATTTCAATCCAGTTAGTACTTGGGATCCATTTTTTAAACATAGTTCTCCACATGTATCCATTACTAGATATCAATTTATCTTGAATTGAATTTTTTTGCATTTGTACATACAGAGACTGCAAAGTACATTTAGTCCAGTCCACAAATTTAATAACATTAACATCAAACCCTAATACCCTAATTAAAAAATCATTATAATGTTGTAAAAATTGATTTTGAAAGTTTATATCTCTTTTTTGTGATGTCCATATTGTAGGTAACCATTGGGCTTGTAAATGTGCTATCTGTGAAATATCCTGACCTGTCAGTTTTAATCTGTTTGGTAGTATTTCTATATCAGTTGAATTTAAGGTACCTAGGCTCGTTCCTAGCCCCCCAATGTGTCGTACCAAGCCCTCCGTCTCCTACAGCCAGTAGTGTCAGGAGGAAATGAAATATTAAAGTGCATTACTGTTTTTTTGGTAGTTTTGCCCCACTAGTGTACATGTTAATGGCACCCTGATTACTTGATCAAACTTGGCTGTGGCATTATTATTAAAAGTTCTGACAATAACCGACCAAAGATATTGTCCAATAATTTCTGAATCATTAATACAGACCACTATATTCCCTTCCACTAATTTTATTTTAGAACCTTCTGCAGTACCGTTTTTGCATTCAGTATAAAACTGAAGAGGTGTCTTTTCACTTTTTGTACACAGCATTTTATAGCAGTATAATTTTTTAATGACACATTTACTTCATTTTGCAAGAATTGGACATATCCCTCTTCTCTGGCAGTCTTCCAAAATGTGACATTTTGGTCAAAAGCTGGTGATTTCAAATCAAAGGGGGGCTGCAGGAGACAGCTGAATGGGTGGGGGTCAATGGGAGTGGGTGTGGCCAACTAGAAAGGGGAGGAGCTATGCTCAAAACCACAAAAACTGTAACTTTAATTAAATACGCTGCCTTGGGTGCCAAACCATCATTATGAGAGTCCAATCAAGACAAAATGAAGTGTAGAAGAAAAAACATATTTCAATCCATTGGCTGCATGACAGCTTACTTAATATCTAGATGGAAACAAAAAGGTTGTGAGGCATGAAAAAATAAATTACTTTTTAAATACATTACTGGAATGCCAGTCAAAATCAAGTACAAGACAAACAAGCAGCACTCAACTCAAACCACTTCTCCTTGCACTGCAGTTCTAATTATAATTTATATTCAGCTTTATTAAAGTACCAAGTAACATGCTGAAAGTAGCAATGATACCCCCACTTGTAAGCATGTTTCTTATCCAAAAAAAGAACTGCTGCCTAACAGCTATCTACTTGTTTCATTGGGAAAACATGATCAAAGTAAAAAAGGAACAGCAAACAAGAAACAAGCTCAAGATACATTGCTTAAAGGATTAATGCACAGGATATGAACCACACATGATAGATTGGCGTTCTGTTTAGTTTGCAGGTAAAGCCTGTAATGAGCTCTTAAAATAATGTAATCCTGTCCTTTATTACAAATACTGTCATATGCATTTCAATACCCAAGGCTTATATGTTATCTAGTTATGTAAGTATTCCCTGCATGGCAACAACAGAAAGGCTTTCAATGTTGGCAATTCTTTAACAGTATGCTTATTAAAACTTACTTGCATCTTACAATCTCAGACAAGCTTACCAGATGGTCATTAAAGCACTGCTACTTAAACACAGCGCAACAGGCACTTTCTGAATAATAATAAGCATAAATCAACAGTATAAAAATATGACAGAAACCAGAACATTTTGCAAAATCAAGGACAGATGAAAAGCCATTGTAGTACTTGTGTCTACCTTGGATGGAGGGCAAGGGAGCCCGCAGGATTTTTTGCAGGGGGGTGCAAACCCAGAGCCCCATCCACATAACTCTCCCCACCCCCTGCCAACACAGCCCCGCCCAAGTCCACCCACCCAAGCCCCGCCCACACAGCCATTCCAGTGTCCCATTACTTGGCTATTTCTCCCCATTTGCCATAGACACTGTTCAAATCTCTGTGTGCATACTGCTTTATGCTTTAGTTCTACAATGATTACAGGCAGTTGGATTTAATTTACAACTTTTATTTCAAACATTATAGCCCAAACACTGATAGACATTTACTAAACCTAAACCAAGCAATAGTCTTACAACGAAAACAGACTTGGCATTAAAGCTTCTCTACTTTTGAAACTCACATTCAATGAAACAGCATTGAAACCCACATTCAAAGAAAATGCATCTGGCCAGTGGCAGGTTATTTACCTTTGAACTGTTTTCAAGCAATAGGCTCCTTGCACACTGTTAGGGCCATGCAAAAGTTATTTGATTTACCTGATTGTATTAAATATAATATATAAAATATAACTGAATTATATCCCTTGTATTATACAGCAACACTTGTTTGAGTGTGTTTTAAATTTATAGTTTTGAACATTTTTTCCAGTAAGCAATGAAACAAAACATACAAACCAATAATGACAAACTGCCTAATTCAGAACATTTCAACCATAAAAGGTCATTACAGTCCACCAATATCAGTCAATGCACACAATCTCTGCCAAAGTAAAAGTAATCTGAATAATTCCACATTAAAGATATCTGAAACTAATGAAGAGGTTGTTGCTAGAAAACAACTGTATATTTCAGTGTTTCATCTACAAATTCAGTGCCTGCTGCCGTCAAAGAATAAATTGCCTATGTTAAATTAAAAAAATGGTAAGCTGGTATATTGCAATAGAAAATGGATGGCAAGCTGAAAAACAGATTCATAGTTATTAGGCATCTCATCCAAAGGAGGACATCCTCAGGACTGCAGCATACAAATGTACATGCTGTAGGAATAAAACCTCAAGCCTCTACATTAAGATGCAAGTATTCTACTTGTGGTGCTACTAACATAACTTTAAAACTTTATACCACAATAGAGATACCATTTGCTAAACAAAACAGTTGCACATTGTAAATAGACTTGGCATGAGCAGCAGTAAACTTCGCTTCCCTTAAAACTCACAGTTCCTTAAAAATGCACTTGAAAATAAATTCCACCTGCTAACTCTAACTTGGGCATTTCACTGTCTCTCTCTCTCTCTCTCTGTCTCTCTCTCTCTCTCACACAAACATACCACACCCCTCAAGGCCTCAGCCTTAGTGCAAGAAGCAACTTCAATCCTTTTTAGGAGGAATATGGGGCAAAAATCTGGACATTCTGCAAAAACCTGGACAGCTGAGGGGTATGCTACCTCCCTCTTATACACACACACACACACACACACACACACACACACACACACACACACACACACACCAAATAATTCTAGTCAGACTTGAATTAGTTCTGGGAAGGTTGCACTGAACGGCACCGTGCTTGATCTGAAGTAGGTGAAATCCTGGTAGCCAGTGATAATAACTGATCTGCAGCTCAGCAATGTGGGGCATTAAAGCATTTTTAGCAGAGCATTGTTTCATCACTACCTATTGTGTGTGCACATAAGCTGTAGTTATTTCAAACATTTGCCTTTTTTGATTACTACAGAGTACATTTACCCACCAGAGCTATTGTGTTTTGACTTCAGTGTGGAGCTTACCTAGTTGTTGCAGGGCTTGGCTTTTAAGTAAGGTAGCAATGCTTATTTACCATATACCATTAAAGCCACCCAACTACAAGTGTACTAACACACAGACACTGCTATAAGACACTGGTCTCCAATAAAATGTAACGAGCTTCTGAAAATACTGTAATCCTGTCCTTTTATTACAAATACTGTCATATGCATTTCAATACCCAAGGCTTATACATTATCTAGTTATGTAAATATTCTCTGCATGGCAGCAACAAAAAGGCTTTCAATGCTGGTAATTCTTTAACAGTATGCTTACTAAAGCTTACTTGCATCTTACAATCTCCGACAAGCTTACCTGATGTTCATTAAACCATGGCTACTTAAACAGAGCAACAGGGCACTGTGACAGCATGCAGTTCCTGAATAATAAGAAGCATAAATCAACAGTATAAAAATCTGATAGAAAACCAGAACATTCTGCAAAATCAAGGACAGATGAAAAGCCACGGTCGTATTTGTGATCTACCTTGGATGGGGGAATACTCTGCACACTTACACTGCATAACTGCTCCTTGCCTTCCTTGGACACATCCAGAGCCACTACAATGGGGGGTGGGGTGCAATAAGTATGTCATAATTTGAAATGTCTCTGGCTGACAGTGATGGCTCTGACACTCATACCTCTCAACTTCAGAGCAAGAAATCTGGGCAAAGCCATACATAGAACTAGACGTGGGACACAGGCCCAAAAATAAGGCCAATTTTTAAATATTGCTCTTATTAACTTAGATAATAGAACAGTAGTAGATCTTGCATTAGTACGAATTTTCTGAAGGGTATAAAATCTGAAACTCAAATGTCTGCCATTATTTTCTAACTTCAATCTTTAATGACTTGCCACTAATTTGCCAGAAAACCACAATTTTATGAAAACGGACCAAAATGTGATGCAAAAATATAAAGTTGCCACACAATACAGCTGGGAACCTGTCAAAAAGGGACACTTTTTAATATTAACATTGTTAACTTGAGCAGCTAACAAAATAAGAGCATCTACATGCATTTCTGAAATAAAAGTAATCTATAACTCTGATCATTACAGTTATATATAATTGTAAACCCTCCACATTTTCTTCCAAAATTGCCATTTTGGAGGAGGGATTATTAGGGGAGAGCAACATTTTGAGCCAAAATTGGGGACAATTGAGAGGTTTGGATATTCCTAATCTACTAAGTGATTTGCATGTACCTCTCAACCTCTTAATGCAGGAAATCTGGACAAGGCCAAATATATTGGGGGAACATACAAACACTACTAAAAATTGCTCTTGTATAAACTTAAGACAGTCTTGCTTTTTTCTGAAGGTTATGACGTCTGAAACTCAATGTCTGTCATTTAGTGACTTAATTCCTAAATGATTTGCTAGAAAAACCACACATTTTATGAGGAACAAACCAAAAATAAGAAGCAAATATCTATTAATTCTGCAAAGATATGGACAACTGAGAGGTATAGTTCAACCAGGGCTGTCTGAGTTTGCTACCCCCCCCTCACAAAATCATGGTCGAATGGAGCCTCCCCCCTGCAGCCATTCCAATGTACCATTCCTTGGTTATTTTGCCCCATTTACCATAAACACTGTAATGTGCATACTGCTTTACTTCTGCGATGATTTAGATTTCATTTGAAAGTTTTATTTTGCATTTTACAGCACAAACCCTAATACATACCTGTTAAACAAAGCAATGCAGTCTCACAATGAAAATAGACTCAACATTAAAACTTCTCTGCCCTTGAAACTCGCATGCATTGAAACAGCATTGAAACCCACATGGCAGATAAATATTAACTTTGGGCTGTCTTCAAAATCATAGGCCCCTCGAACATAACATACACATGCACTTTGATACACCTTCCTGACTGTATTACATTATATTCCTTGTACAATACAGTACAGTTGTTAGAGGGCAGTAAACAATGAAACAAAATGCTTACACCAATGACAAAACTGCCCAATTCAGAACATTTCCATCATAAAAAGTCTACTCAGCCTTCTATAGTCCACCAGTATCAGTAAAAAATATGCACAATCTCTGAAGTAGTAAAATCCACATTAAAGAAATTTGTAACTAATAAAGAGGTTGCTGGCTTGCTGCTAGCAAACAACTTTATATGTCATTGTTTAATCTACAAATAAAGTGCCTGTTACCCTTGAAGAATAAATTGCCTTTGTTGCATGCAGTAAAAAAATGATAAGCTAGTAATACCGCAATAGGGAATGGATAGCAAACTGATAACAGGTTCATAGTTACTAGGTATCTTTGCCAAAAGGACTGCAGCATCCACCCCCTTTACAACACAGTACAGTATCAGCAATGCATCTACCTACTGTGGGAGTAGAACCCACAGCCTTCAGCATCAAAAGCAAGTACACTATTTGTTGTGCTATTAACAATGCAAGCAGACTAAGCATAAGCAGCACTAAACTTTTGCTCCCCTGCAGCTCTCAGCTCCTTGTAAAATCTACTCGACACTCAGCTGTATCTCTGAACTTTGCAGCACAAGAAATCTGGAAAAAGCCAAAATTTATTGGGGGGGGACAAAAGGCCAAAAACCAGGGACACATTTTAAACAGTGCTTGTATAATGTTGGAAAGTTGCTAGAATAAAAGGCTGCGTTACCACCATACATTTCACTGCCATGTCTTGAACCCAGGGGACCCTGTGCAAAACAGTCAGAGCAACATATTTTATTTTACATTTTACACACGCAAGAAGAATATTAGACATGTATATAAATATTTTTTCTACCATTCTGGATCTCCTGTTAAATGAAATTATTTTGTATACTTATTGACAGAATGACAAACAAACTGATTTGTGAACTAACTGAAAGCATCCACTCACCCAATGGTCAGCAGACAAAAGTACTAATTCGTCATTTCAATGTTGTCTGTCATAGTGTCAATTGCTGAATGAAAAACCTGCTTTAATTAAATGAGTTCTAGCTCTTTTACCCCTGGGAGTAAAGTTGGACAAACTGTCTTGATTCTATTTCCTTTAATATTAAACCTTGCATATGAGCATTTATGGTACAGGAATTCTGTTTTACTTGAGGGATTGGTGATATCTTAGAAACAATAAGCTTTCTTCTTGTTGAATTAAAAAAGCATGGCAGAGTTATAATGATTAGTAGACATCAGTAGTTGTGGCAGCAGCAACTGTGACTTTTCCTGAGTGTAAAACTATAGTCATTTTGAATGATTTTGCTCTTTTTCCCAAAATGCAACAGCTTTGGAGATCATTCTAATAATTAAGGGACTGAAAGAGGGAAAAACTGTTACACAGGCCTTGGGATGGCAATGCCCTTGCCACACAAGAACATGGTATTCAAAATCCACATCATATTCAAATACTTATCATTCCTAACCATGACTTCCGACTGCTGCTTTCCCCGTTCATAATTATTCTTAGAAGAGTACATTAAATGCTAGACCTGGCCTGGGGCATTTTACACACACACACACACACACACACACACACACACACACACACACACACACACACACACACACACTGTCCCATCTTCCGCCCAACTACTCACTTTGAAAGTGTCCCATCTTCTGTCCATTTCAGTTTCCACGCGCTCTTAAGTATCCGTCCATCTCGCTTGCGAATCCGAAACTGTCCGTGTCCCGCCTCCATCTTCAGTGAAGTCCGTCTCAGTTCCCGCTTGCGAACCCGAAACCGTCCGTGTCAGTTCCCGCTCGCAAACTTGAAAATATGTGCACTGTGCGATGAGCGATGATGTCAGCACGCCCGCGACTGGACTTCTTTCTTCTTAAAGAAGAACACGCCAAAAAAAACCAAACAAAAAAAACAACTTTTTTTTTAAACTAGTCAGCCAATTCCAGGGGGGTGCAAGTGCACCCCCTTGCACCTGCCTGCGGACGCCCTTGATGGGGGGATAGTCTGCACATTTTTTTATTTATTTTTATTTTATTTTATTTTACATTTGTTGAACGGGATAGTCCGACTGGATGCATGTCCATTTTCAGCGGAGGCCCGGGGAGAAAAGCTCCAAGGGTAAGCAGATATAGCATTACATATTACAAACAGACTATTTACAGAGATTACATAAGTAACCAAGTTAAACAAGTTCCACAGGTTAGAGTCAATCCTGAGCGCAAGTCAGAATTAAATTAAATTATACAGTAAACTGGTTAACAGATTTTTACACATTCTAGAGAGAGTTAGCCAGGCTTGATACATTGACATAGCCAGTTAAGTGACAAATGTTGTTTGAGTCTAGTTTTAAATTGACCTAAGGTGGAAAGTAAGGTAATATCAGCTGGAAGAGAGTTCCAGGATCTACTTACAGAGTTTGCAAAGAGAGAGTCACCGGCTGTGTTATTAATTTTGCTAGTCTGAATTAGTAGTTTGTTAGAGGATCGAAGCGGTCTAGGATTGTTATAGGGGGCAGGAGCGGCCCTAGGTCAACTGGTGCCCTAGGCAAAACAGCTCCACGGCTTCCCCCAAACCATTACCAGGTGCCCCCATCCTGGTCTACCTACACCAAATTAATACTGGAAAAGTGCCCCTGCTACACCGGCACCCTAGGCGGCCGCCTAGTTAGCCTAAGCCTAAGGCCGGCCATGATAGGGGGTGATAATATTTTTAAGTGCAGGAGTATTGTCCAGATTATAGAGGATTTTATAGGCCATAATCAATTGGTTATACTGGATTAGGCTGGGTAGTTCAAGCCGCCCAAGCTGATTTAGATTGATGCAATGATGTGTCCTAAAAGGCAGCGCAGTGGCAAACCTGGCAATGTGGTTGTAGCAAATTGAGAGTTTGTTAAGGACAGTCTTGTTTAAATTCGAGAGTAGAGGGGGTGCATACAGAAGGGTTGAAAGAAGGTGAGAGCGAGCTATGGGAATTTTAGCTGGAGGGGTTAGGAAGGCTTTTATTCTGTAAAGTGACCCTAGTTTTATATTGATGGTTTTGATACTTTGGTTAATATGTAGGTCGAATTTTAGATTATTGTCTATGATGCCACCTAATAGTTTTGTAGAGGGGTCATGGGAGATTATTATGCCATCATTTGAATATGGTAAAGGTGAAAGCGGTAGACCTACGTGTTGGTGAAAATAACAGCATTTTATTTTTTTGGGATTTAGGATCAGACGACATTCAGAAAGCCAGTTTTCTATTGTATTAAAGGTGGTCTGGGTAGCTGACCATAACTCTATTGGAGATGTGGCTGAGCAAATCAGAGTAGAGTCATCAGCATATTGGATACAGCTGACTTTTGGGATGACAGTATAAAGGTCGTTAATGAAGATGGAGAACAACAAGGGCTCTAGTATAGAGCCTTGTGGTACTCCAAGGGTGTTAGGTAGAAGGTTAAAGAGTTTGTTCTGCCAGAGGACAGCTTGCTGTCGACCATTCAGGTAGGATTGAAACCATTGAAGGGCTCTAGTATCTAGACAGAATGTTTGCAGGGTGTGGATTAAAAGTTGGTGATCAACCATATCGAATGCCTTGGAAATATCCAAGAAGAGGGCTGAGGATATATAATTATTGTTGCGAATATGGTTTATAGTGTTGGTAAAGGCTTTGAGGGCTGAAGTAGTGCTGTAATGAGGATGGAAGCCATGCTGAGTGTCTGCCATAAGGTGATTCTGGATTAGGTGGCACATGAGTTGTCTATGAATACATTTTTCCATAAGCTTGGCAAGTGGAGAGAGTATAGCTATTGGCCTATAACTGGAGAATTCAGTAGAGCTACCTCCTTTGTAAAGTGGGATTACATAGGATATTTTCCAGATGGTGGGAATTTACACTTCATAACTGCTCCTTGCCTTGATTGGACACATCCAGAGTCAGTACACGGGGGAGTGGGGTGCAACAAGTATGTCGCAATTTGAAATGTCTCTGGCTGACTGTGATGGCACTGACACATTTGTCATACCTCTCAACCTCAGAGCATGAAATCTGGACAAAGCCATACATAGAAGTGAGACAAAGGCCCAAAAATAAGGACAATTTTTAAATATTGCTCTTATAAACTTAGAAAGATAATAGAATAGTAGGTCTTGCATTAGTATGAATTTTCTGAAGGATATGAAATCTGAAACTCAAATGTCTGTCATTGTTTTCTAACTTCAGTCTTTAATGTTTTGCCATTAATTTGCCAAAAAAAAAAACACAATTTTATGAAAAATGGGCCAAAAATGTGATTCAAAAAGATAAAATAGCCACACAATACAGCTGGGAACCTGTCAAAGAAGAGACACTTTTTAATATTAGTACTGCTAACTTGAACAGCTGACAAAATAAAATAATATACATGCATTTCTGAAATTAATCTATAACTGATTATTACAATTATTTATTAATTGTAAACCCTCCATGTTTTCTTCCAAAATTGCCATTTTGCGGAGGGATTATTAGGGAAAGAGCAACATTTTGAGCCAAAATCGGGGACAGTTGAGAGGTTTGGATATGCCTAAATGTTCTTCGTCTCACATTGCTGCAGTCATAACCTGTGGGTAGTCCGCTGTCCTCGGTTGGCCCGAATACCAAAGTGTTAGGCTGGCGTCGGTCTTAGTCGCTCAGATCTGACGTCAGTACGCAGTGGTACTAAAGCGCATGACCAACGCCATATCCTCAGTCTTTCTTGCCGCATGGTCCGAAGCAGAAGCAGCGTTTGCAAGTGCCGTTCGGCGTCCTGAAATTTTCGTATTCTGAGTTTCAGACCGAAGACCAAGTTGGGCTAAGTACCCCGTTGGGGAATATTTTTGTCTTTTCTTGCCTCAGTTAAATCCGGATGTCAGAAAAAGTTAATAATTGTATTTCTTGTGGGAAGCAGATACCTCATAGGGACTACCAATCTCTGTATTCCTTGCTTAGGGCCTGAGCACGACGTAGTCGGGTGTCGCTTTTGCACTAGATTTAATAAGCGCACCATTAAACGCAGGTTAGATTGTGCTAGACTTGTTTTCGGTAAGCGGTGTAACTACAACATGCCGTCGGATCCTCCGACGCCCGCTACCGCTAAGAAGCGAAAAGATAAGTCGTTAAAGTCCAAGCAGGATGAGTCGTCCGTTGCGGACGCCGGTTCTTTGGAAACTACGGTGGAATCTGTGGATCCAGCCGAGGTTTCAGCTGAATCTCAGGGGGAGCCTTTAATCTTACAGGAATTGGCCTCTCAGGAGTTAGGTCAGGCCGAGGGGGCCTCTCAAGTTTCTGTAGTGCCTTCCTTGCATAAGGTTGTTAGGCCTTCTACTTCTGTCTCTAAAGCCCCTTCTAAGGCCAGGCCTGGTCCTTCTGGCACTGGCGTCAGCCCTAGTTCTGCAGGTTCTGTTCCTAAAAAACATATGCTGAAAATGGCAGAGGATTTGATTACTTTAATCAGAGGTTCTATGCCCCCTCCGGATAAGAGGCCTAGGGTAGAGACAGAGGTGGAGGGATTGGAGCATTCCTCAGATTACTCTGAATCTTCAGCTGAGGACATTCAGGATTTTCCTCCTTATTCTGATTCGGATGCAGAGGATTCCTGTCCTTCTGCTTCTCCTCCAGAGGATTTTTCCTTTTCTGAAACCCTGCATCCATGAGGGAGCATTTCAAGTGGGAAGGTCAGGATTTCTCAGATTCTCGTAAGAGGCTTAGGGAATTTTTGTTTTTACCACAGCATAGGCCCTTGGCCATTCCTCCTGTTTTGGATGTTGTTCAGGATGTTTTTTCTGAGGCTTCCCTTAATCCTGATTCCTTGCCTCCTGCCCCTGTCAAGCCAGACAGGTATTACAGAGTTCCAGAGGCTCATAAATATTTGTATAAGAGTCCTAGAGCTGACCCGGAAACTATTAGCCAGGGACCTAAGGGTGTCAGAGCTTCTGTAGTAAAGAATCCAGTTCCTCTGGATAAAGATTCTAGAGCTTTGGATAGGTGGGGTAAAAAAGTGTATACCTCCTCCACACTAGCTATGAGGGCTTTAAATTGCCAGTTTCATATGCTGAAGTACCAGAATTTTCTGTTGAGTCAGTTAAAATCCAAGGTAGATGCTTTAGCTGAGGGTATAGAGTGTAAGGAATTGCAGGATTTAGTTCATGCCTCTGATCAGGTTGGTAAGCATTCCTTGCAGTGTGGCTTTGATGCTTTTTAGGCTTCTTCCAGGGTGGCTGCCACTGGTTCAGTTATTCGTAGGCACGCCTGGCTTAAGGATCAGAATTTGTCAGCATGTTAAAGCTCGAATTTTGGATGCTCCCCTTCAATCTGAAGTTCTTTTTGGTTCTCCTGTGGAGTCAGTTTTGAAGAAAATGGAAGAAAAGGCTAAGTCCATGCAGACAGTTAAGGAATTTTTACAAGTGCAGCCCCCTAAGTTTAGCAGAAATTGGCCTGCAAAAGGATGGGCTTATCCTTCTTCTGATTTACAGTCTAAGGGCAGACCTAGACGTGGTAGGGGCAGAGCTCATGCTCAGGGTTCTTTCAGACCTAGGACGTGGAGTTCCCCTGCACAATCTTCTGGTGAGGGCAGGGGTCAGCCTTTTCGTAAACAGACCCAATGACCTGTATCTTCAGCTACCAGATCCCTCCTGTCTGGCAGCTCCTCTAGGAGGAAAGTTGGCACTTTTCAAGCAAAATTGGCTTTTGGTCACCCAGGACAAATGGGTGCTGGACATTATAGATTGAGGTTACAAGTTTTATTTTCACACCTTGCCTCCTTTCGAGGGCATGCCGGACGTACCTCCTCAGCAAAAGCTGGAGGCTCACAAGCAGATTTCTTTACTTTTAAAAATGGGGGCTATCCAGGTGGTACCTCCGTCAGACGTAGGCCTAGGATTTTATTCTCACCTGTTCCTTGTGCCAAAGAAAGGAAACACTTGGAGGCCAATTCTGGATTTGTCCGTCCTCAACACATACCTAGGCATTCCAAAATTCAAGATGTTAACTTTGCAGCAACTTTTGCCTCTGCTAGGCAAAGATCACTGGATGGTAACTCTGGATCTCAAAGAGGCTTATCTTCACATTCCTATCAGGCCCAGCTGCAGGAGGTTCCTGCGTTTTAGGGCTGGTACTTTTCATTATCAGTTCTCTGCATTGCCCTTTGGCTTATCTACTGCGCCCAGGGTGTTCACAAAGGTCCTGGCTCCTGTGATAGCCTTTTTAAGACTAAGAGGAATACAAATTTATCCTTATCTGGACGATTGCCTGATTCTTGCTCAAGACAAAGTCAAGTTACTTCAGCATCTACAGTATGTAATGGCAGTGTTAAGGTGCCTAGGGTATTCTGTGAACGAAACAAAGTCCAGTCTAGTACCCTCTCAGGACATGTGCTTTCTGGGTGTGAGACTGAATACAGCCTCTCAGATGGCTTTTCTGACCCCGGACAAACAAAGAAATCTTTCCCTTTACTTCCAGCAATTATCCCTACTGTCCAGGCTGACTGCAAGGACAGTCCTTCAAGCCTTGGGGTTCATGGCATCTTGTATTCTGGTACTTCCCAATGCCAAACTGCATATGAGGAAGCTACAATGGTATCTCAAAAGTGTATGGACTCAACACTGCCACGATTTGGACACTGTCATTCAGATAATACCTTGCATCCAAAGGGAATTTTTGTGGTGGGCTCAGGAATGTCACCTAAACAAGGGACCTCTCTGTGACCCGACCAGAGGCGAGTCAGATCTTAACGACAGATGCCTCAGACATGGCTTGGGAAGCACACTTCAATGGGAAATGGGTTCAAGACACGTGGCCTCCCAGACTACAGCATTTGCATATCAACATGAAGGAGATGTTAGCAGTCCAATTTGCACTGATGGCCTTCAAGGATCTACTTAACCGGGACAGGTGTTGATTCAAACAGACAACACAACAGTCATGTGGTACATCAACAAGCAGGGGGGAACCCATTCGTACCCTCTTTGCAGACAAGCTATGATTCTGTGGGAGGCTGCTCTGAGTTTGCACCTCACTCTTCAAGCAAGGTTTCTGCCAGGAGCACAGAACTCCTTAGCAGATGTTTTGAGCAGACAGCTGGTGGATCCCCACGAGTGGAAATTGGATCCTCATGTATTTCATCAGTTGACAGTGGCTTGGGGAACTCCAGACATAGATCTGTTCGCTTCTCCACTAAATTTCCAACTGCCAAAATTTTGCACAAAGATGTTTCACCCAAAAGCTTGGAAAGTGGATGCTCTATCTTTCAGTTGGAACAACCTTCATGTATATGCCTTTCCTCCTCTGCCTCTCCTTCCCAAGGTGCTCTTGAAAGTAAGACAGGACAAGCCTTGCATGATTCTAATAGCTCCGGATTGGCCACGCCAGCACTGGTACCCTCTGCTGAGGAGTTTAGTACGGGAGCCTCCTTGGCCTTTGCCATCAATTCCACACCTTTTGTCTCAGGCAAGCAATCATTTACTCAATGTCAGGATACAGTCCCTGCATCTGACAGCCTGGCATATTCTGTTTTAGACCCCGGGGAGTCTCAGCTTCCTCAACAAGTTTTGAATGTCATTTTGGAAGCCAGGCGGCCTAGTACAAGGAAAGTTTATGCTGATAAATGGAGGAGATTTTTTCTTTGGAGCACAGCAAAGAGCTTTAATGTTTCAGTGCCTAATTTGAGTGTTACACTACAGTACCTTACAGAATTATTAGACAAGGGTTTGTCTTTCTCCTCCGTGAAAGTTCATGCTGCAGCCATTTCTGCTCACTATGACTGTGACCCACCATTATTTTCTCACCCTTTGTTTAAGCAATTTCTTAGAGGGGCAAAGAACATAAGACCCCCACGTAGAGCTCCTACTCCTTCCTGGGATCTCAATTTTGTGTTGGAGAAGCTTACTTTACCTCCTTTTGAACCTGCAGCTACATCTGAGTTTAAGTTTTTGTCTTGGAAGACTGCTTTTTTGTTGGCCATTACGTCTGCTAGGAGGGTATCTGAATTACAGGCTCTAATGGCAGTTGAACCCTTCCTAATATTTCATAAGGATAGGGTATCCTTTAGCATTAACCCTACTTTTATGCCTAAAGTTGTTTCTGATGTGGCCTTGAACCAATCTATTCATTTGCCTACTTTTTATGCTGATCCCCAAAATAAAGGGGAAAAAAATTTACACTCTTTGGATATTCACAGGCAGTTACGTTATTATTTGAGCAGAACTAAAGGGTTCAGGCAGTCTCAACAGTTATTCATTTCTTTTGCCTTGGGTTCACAAGGAAAACCTGTTTCAAAGCAAACTATTTCTAAGTGGATTAGCCATTGTATTGCTTTTTGTTATTCTCATCATGGAAAGGATGTTCCGGCTGGGATCAGACCTCATTCCACTAGGGCTACTGCCACATCTACTGCTTTTTTAAGGGGAGTAGCTACTAAGGATATTTTGGAGGCAGCTACTTGGAGTTCAGTGCACACTTTTACTAAACATTACCATCTCCCTCTTTATTCCAAATCTAGGGCTGGGTTTGCCACTGCAGTTTTACAGGGCATGTTAGCAGCTCCTAGTACTTTTTGATTTTGCCAACCTCCCTTACCTTTGCTTTGGGATTCTACCCACAGGTTATGACTGCAGCAATGTGAGACGAAGAACATAGTACAGTTTTGTACCTACCATAAATGTAGATGTTCGAGGATCCACATTGCTGCAGTCCAATTTCCCCTCCCTCCTTCCCCTCTGTAGTTTAGGGTTGCTGTGTTGCTGTTGGGGTAATTATTTTTTCTGTAATTGGTGGTTGGGTATTTTCTATTTTTGGCTATGGCCTTTCTTTTTTAGGCCTTCTGACATCTGGGGCAAGAAAGACTGAGGATATGGCGTCGGTCATGCGCTTTAGTACCACTGCGTACTGACGTCAGATCTGAGCGACTAAGACCAACGCCAGCCTAACACTTTGGTATTCGGGCCGACCGAGGACAGCGGACTACCCACAGGTTATGACTGCAGCAATGTGGATCCTCGAACATCTACATTTATGGTAGGTACAAAACTGTACTTTCTATAAAGCAATTTATTTGCATGTACCTCTCAACCTGTTAATGCAGGAAATCTGGACAAGGCCAAATATATGGGGGGTACATATAAACAGTACTAAAAATTGCTCTTGTATAAACTGAGACAGTTGATTGAATAACAGGTCTCGCTTTAGCATGCATTTTTCTGAAGGTTATGAAGTCTGAAACTCAGTGTGTCATTATTTAGTGACTTCATTCCTAAATGATTTGACAGAAAACCACAAATTTTATGAGGAACAAACGAAAAATAAGAAGCAAAAATCTATTCATTCTGCAACAATCTGGACAGTTGAGAGGTATAGTTCAGCCGGGGCTGTCTTTGAGTTTGCTGCCCTTCCCCCCTCACAAAATCATGGTCGAATGGAGCTTCCCCCCTTACAACCATTCCAATGAACCATTACTTGGCTATTTCACCCCATTTACCATAAACACTAATGTGCATACTGCTTTACTTCTGCAATGATTTGGACTTCATTTAAAAGTTTTATTTTGCATTTTACAGCGCAAACACTAATAGATATCATATCTGCTAAACAAAGCAATGCAGTCTCACAATGAGAGCAGACTTAGCATTAAAACTTCTCTGCCCTTGAAAACTCATAATCACTGAAACAGCACTGAAATCCACATTCAAAGAAAATACATTTTGCCAGTGGCAGATTAACTTTGGGTTTGGGCTGTTTTCAAATCACAGGCCCCATTGCACACGAAACATACACATGCTCTTTCATACACCTTCCTGATTGTATTAAATTATATTCCTTGTACAATACTGTACAGTTTTAGAGGGTGTTTTAAATTTATTGTTTTGAAATTTTTCCAGTAAACAATGAAACAAAAATGCATGCACCAGCAATGACAAAACTGCCCAATTCAGAACATTTCCATCGTAAAAGTCTACTCAAACTTCTACAGTCCACCAGTATCAGTACATATGCACAATCTCTGAAGAAGTAAAAGTCATCTAAATAATTCCACATTAAAGAGATCTGTAACTAATGAAGAGGTTGCTGCTAGCAAACAACTTTGTATTTCATTGTTTCATCTACAAATAAAGTCCCTGTTACCCTTTAGGAATAAATTGCCTATCTTACACTAAAAAAATGATAAGCTAGCAATATTGCAATAGGGAATGGATGGCAAACTGATAACAGCTTCATAGTTACTAGGTATCTTCGCATCCACCTCTTTTGCAACACAGTACAGTATCAGCAATGCATCTATCTACTGTGAGAGAACCCACAGCCTTCTGCATCAAAAGCAAGTATACTACCTGTTGTGCTATTAACAATGCAAGCAGACTCAGCATAAGCAGCACTAAACTTTTGCTCCCCTGCAGCTCTCAGCTCCTTGTAAAATCTACTCACTCAGTTGTATCTCAACTTTGCAGCACAAAGAAATCCGGAAAAAGCCAAAGTTTATTGTGGGGGGGACAAAAGCCCAAAAACCAGGGACACATTTTAAACATTGCTTGTATAATGTTGGAAAGTTGCTAGAATAAAATGCTGTGTTACCACCATACATTTCACTGCCAAGCCTTAAACCCAGGACCCTGTGCAAAACAGTCAGAGCAACATACCACTATGCCAAATCAGCTGTTTTGCGAAAGAGGAAGACGGAAACTTAAATGGCTACCATTTAGTGAATTCAGTTCTCATCATAGCACAGCTGTCAAACTCTTAGCACAAAACACCTGAACAAAACCAATAATGGGTAAATACAGCCTTCAAACATTCAGTGAATTCAGTTCTCACCATAGCTCTCAACCTCTTAGCAAAAAACACCCGGACAAAGCCAGTAATGGGGGAATATAGCCCCCAAACATATTCAATGAATTCAGTTCTTACCATAGCTCTCAACCTTAGCACAAAACCTGGATGAAGCCAATAATGGGGGAATACAGTCCCAAAAATAGGGACACATTTCAAATATCCATCTTATACACTTAGAAAATTGCTAGAATAAAAGCTTTTGTGTTACCATGCACTTTCTGAAGAATATGAAACCTGATATTCAAATGCGTGTCATTTTTAACATTTGTTAACCAGGAAAGTCTGACTTGGAACAAAAGCTAATTTTTAGCAGAGGCCCAGGGAGAAACACTCCAGACAGACACATCTTTGTAAGATGGGAGGACACTAGAGGAAACAAAAACAGGGAGGACATACAGACTCCACACAGAAGGTAAGGCACCCCAGCCAAGAATCAAACCAGAGAACATGTAGCTGTCAGGCAACAATGCTACCAGTTCACCAATGCACTACTGGCTTTGCAAGGACACAAAAATACAGAAACCACAGATTTTATGAGGAACAGAACAAGTATGAGGGAAAAATCTGCAACATTTTTACAAATGGTGGTGGGTAGGGAATTCAGGCTCTTGCCACCTGGGTCCAAGGTACAGGTTTCAAGCCTTATTCTCTACCCACCACCATGTAGCACTTGGGGCATTTTACAAACACACACACACACACACACACACACACACACACACACACACACACACACACACACACACACACACACACACACACACACACACTACCTGGGACAGGTCCATTCGTTGCAGCTTCTAAATAAATCCTTCCACAGCTTAATTAGTCGGAGCAGCACTAAATAAATCCTTCCACAGCTTCGTTCATTAAGCCTGTGAGATGTCCTTCCCTGACGAGGCTCCCAGCCTGCCGACGTTGCAGTCCGAGTCCAATCCCTTTCAAGTGCAGTAACTGCATAGACTTCTGGGATCTTTGCACTTGAATGCTTCTTAATCTGGACTGCTGCTGAGACAGTCTGCACATGCTCCAGACTGTCTCAGCAGCAGTCCGGATATCGGAAATGCTAGTGCGCATGCGCGAAAGTCCACTACTTGCGATCATTTTTCATTTTCTTTTTTTTGTATTTTATTTTACTTTCTTTCTTATTTTACAGCTGGGGGGGGGTGCTGCAGTCCGGCAGTCCAATAGCACGGTCCACCCCTGGTCAAAAGAAAGATCTCCAATATAACACCTTTGTCCCTCTGGACAAAAAAAATGCCTTGAGTTCTATTTTTTATAGCATTTACCCACTACAGCCTTATATTAGTAACATTAATTTTGTATATTTGCTCTTCTGGAGTTTCTGCTATTCCTGGTGATATTATACAATTATAAAAGATTGTAAAGAACAAAAGAGATATTGGCTTAACTAACACATATGCAAGAGTAGAGGTATATACATAATGTACATTTGTTGTGGTCTGCCTTTTGCTCTTCTGTATTCCGAATAGGTGCACTCTAGGCAGCTTCATTTTCATTTTCTGAAAAGAAAATACATGCATGTGACTCTGTCTCTTTAATGCTTTTGATTATTCTCATTTGAAATTTATGCACTAACACTGTTTTGTTTTTCTTTTTACATTTTATTTTGTACACCAGTGGACCTGTTTGTTCCACCACTTCAAAAGGTCCCTGCCAATTGCTATTCCATGGTCCTTCCATCTGAAAGATTTTTACTAAAACCTTTGATGTTATGTAGTCCTATCTCACCTACATTCTTACCCGTGGGTTCGGAGCCGAATATCGGCTCTGACTCAGCTGATTTTACTAGCTCGAAGTCTCTCATTGGCTTGGCCAAGTGGGTATCCCATGATGCACTGCTCCATATCCCCAGATCTCGTTTGCCGCTTGTGTAGTTTTGATGTGGTCTCGCTTGGCTGTGGCTAAGTACCCTCTTTTTTGCTATTTCTCTTAGAGAAATTTGATATTTCATACCCAAAAGCTATTTTGATAGCTATTTCTTCTTGTTGTTACTGTGTTTGAGTGTGGTATGTTTTTGGTATCCCTAACTGTTCCAGCGGGCTAGGCCCGTTTTAGTTAGAGGACCTAGTCCTCCCCTCTGTTGTTAGATAAACTATTAGTGTGATTGTGTTTGTCTGTGTGTCCCCATAGAAGAACCGTTTCAGTTAGAGGTTCTTAGATTGTGTAGAGTACAGTTTTTTCTGGTGTATCTACTTTGTGTGCTGTTCCCGCCCTTTTTTTGTGATTGTGTCTAGGTGGTTTCGCTTAGCGCTAGTTGTAAGATGTCTAAGGATCAGAAGGAGCATAAGCCTTCTGGCTTTAAAAAATGTTCCAAGTGTGGGTATAAGATGTCCATCATGGATGGACACTCTGTGTGTGTTTACTGCCTTGGAGCCATCCATTTACAGGAGTCGTGTAGCTTTTGCCACGCGTTCAATCCTAGGGTGCTCCAGGAGAGGAAAAATAAATTAATATTGAAGGGACTTCTAAAACCATCGTTTGAGGAAGCTATAGACTCGGCTCCCAGTTCTCAGTCAAAATCCAAAGCTTCCAAGGCTAAGAAAAGGTCTCTGGCGCCATCTGTCTCTTCGGAGCCTCAGGAAAAGATTACTGTACTGGACTCTACTTCCTCGGCTCCACTGTCCTCGGTGCTGCAGGGGGTATCAGTGTTAAATGAATCAGCATCGACTCCTATCATTCTTGAATCCATTCGAGCCGGTCGCCCAGTGTGATGCATGGTTCACCTGACAAGAGATCCCAATCTCCATCGCTCTCCTCCAAATCCTCCAGGCTTTCTGATTTGGCTGTTGATAGGGTGGTGCAGAGGCTCCTGCAGTCACCGGTGTTGGCTAAATTGTTCTCTGCTCCGGAGCCAGTTCCTATGACCATTTTGATGATTCCTCCTCTGAGCACATCCTTGTCATCGGAGCCAGTATGCTCCGCTCCGAGTGATATTCCTACGCTGGCTCCGATACCCCCTCGGGGTCTATCGGTGCTGACCTCTGCTCCAAGCTTATTGGTTCCGTCCACAGGGTTTAGGACTCGGGTCTCTTCGGTCGGGCCCGAGGGGGATACTTCGGGACATCTGTCGGTTCTGAGTATCCCACTCGGTGCATCGGCTCATGGGACCCAGGTCCCAGTTGTGGCCTCGGAGGCCGGCCGGTCCTCGGACTCGGGGGGACCGGCCTTCGAGGCCATGCTGAGCACACTGGCCAGGTTGTCAGCTACATCACCCGGGTCGGTCATTCCGTCCCCCCCACCCCGGCGAGAGCCTCTGATACTCACCTATCCATGTACAGTAGAGCACCAGGTCCTAAGGATACCCCATGAGCGGTCCCCAACTTTCTGAGGGTCTCCCAGAGTTTGTGCCTGAGGAGCCTCCTAGAAAGAAATTGTGCAAGAGGAAGCACATAGACTCCCAAGATGAGTCTCTCACCTCGGATACTGACCTCAAGGAATCGGAAGGGTCCCCCAAGTCATCCTCTGATGATGTTTCCTTCTCTGATATCCTGGAGATACTGAAACAAAGAGGTGACTGGCCTTCCAAAGCTCCTTCAGAGGAGGAGTCAGTATTCCTTAAGGCTTTTCATGCTCAACCCTCCACCTCCTGGGTGTCTCCACCCTTCGACAAACTACTTGACCTCATTTGTCGAAGAGTGTGGGAAAACCCCGATTCTGTGGAGTCCGTGCCCAGGCGTCCCAACAAATTCCTTTCCGCCCCCCCAGGGCAAAGAGTTTCCATCAAAAGGAGTCCCTGTAGATGCCATGGTGGTGGCGGCAGCCACCCAGAAGGAAGTAGCAGAGTCTTCTTCATCCATCCATCCTCCTAACAAGGAGTCTAGGACCATGGATTGGTGCGGGAAGCGTACCCTATCTTCAGCAACCTTCACTCTATGGTCACTGAATTATTTGCCTCACTTCACTCAGCTCCAGAGAGATCTCCTCAAAGAATTGTGAGATACTCTTGCGGATAACATACCGGAGGCAGTGGCTCAAGACGGTTAACGACCAGGTCTCTACCCTCAACTCCATTGCTAACTCGTCCATGTGGCTCATTTCGTATGCAGCCGAGGGAGCGAGTAGGGCAGCAAGCTCAGGGGTCGCCCTTAGAAGGCAAGCCTGGCTGCACCTGTGTCACTTTGCGGAGGCCTTCAAGTCTTCCTTCACTGACGCCCCCTTTGACGGTTCCTCCTTGTTTGGGACCAAAGTGAAAGACACCCTCACCAGGTGCGAGCAAGAGGGAAAGACCCTGTCTGCCGTTGGGGTCTATTTTTCCCTTCCTTCTAGGCCTTATCACAAGGCCCAGCGGGGGGGGTGTGGTTCAAGAAATCACAGAGGTTTTTTCCTGTCGCACAAGGTGAACCCTCCTCCAAAGGCAGGGGGGGGGTTACTCAGGGAGATGTCGCCCCAGAGGCAGAGGGGGCCCCCGCAATTTGGGAGACCGTGACTCCTTCCATGGCTCTCCATACTCTCGTTCCTGAGGGTGTGCCCAACTGCGCTTATCCGGAGCCAGTCGGGGATCAAATTTCCTTATACCCGGAAGCCTGGGAGAGCATTACCCAGGACCGATGGGTATTACGGATAATTTCTGGAGGTTACCTCATTCCATTCTCTTCAGTACCCCCGCCAATCAGAAAAATTCCAGACGTTCCACCCAGTCAGAGGGATCAAGTAGCCTCAGAGGTCTCGCAGCTGCTAGAAAAAGAAGCCATCCAACGTGTCCCCTCAGACCAAATCGGATTAGGGACTTACTCAAGATTCTTTTTGGTGCCGAAAAGAACAGGGGACCTGAGACCCATTCTAGATCTCAGTCAACTCAACAATCATGTACACAAGTCCAAGTTCCGTATGGTCACACTATAATCAATTCTCCCTTTGTTGGGAGAGGAGGTATGGATGTGCTCCATCGACCTCAAGGATGCTTACTACCATATCAAAATGGACAGAGCATCCACGAATCACCTACGTTTCCGGCTGGGAGCCAGTCACTTCCAATTTCGAGCCCTGCCCTTTGGTCTCACCACAGCCCCCAGGGTGTTCAACAAATGTATGGCAGTGGTGACGGCTCACTTGAGACATCAGGGATGCCAGGTGTTTCCGTACCTGGGCGACTGGCTCCTTACTGCCCCCACCAGGCATCAACTAGTTCAGACCAGGGATGCTACCATCAATCTGTGTCATCAGTTGGGCATAACAATAAATTGGGAAAAAGTTTCCTTATTGCCCTCACAGCGTGTCACCCTTATAGGAGCAGATTTAGACACCATTTGAATGCGAGCATTCTTACCACAAGAAAGGATCACAGTATTACAACAACAAATACACATGCTGATGCCCCTGAGACAAGCGAAGGCAAGACTGGATGTTCATCGTGTTTCACTGTTGCAGTCATGACTGTAGGGTTCTCCCCTGCCGGCAGGCAGTCCTCGGTCGGCCAGAATCCCAAAGTCTGGGTCCGGCATCGGCTGTTCAACCATGTTCCCTGACGTCAGAGCGCCAGGAGTACAAAGCTGACAGCCGACGCCACTTCTCCAGTCTTTCTTGCCGTGTGGTGATAGCAGTTCGCAAGTGCCAGTCGGCTGACTCCTGATGATTTTTTCTGATAAACTTCAGTCCGAAGACTTTCTTCTCCACTCAAAGCTAAGTACCCCATTGGGGAAACTTTTTCTTGCTCCAGTCTGATGTCAGAAAAAGTTAATAATTGTATTTCATGTGGGAAGCAAATACCTCATAAGGATTTTCATTCTTACTGTATTCCTTGCTTAGGCCCTGACCACGACGTAGCTAGTTGTCGGTTTTGTGCTAGATTCAATCAACGTACAATTAAACGTAGGTACGATTTTGCTTTTCATTACTTCGGTAGGCACTTTAACTACAAAATGTCGTCTGATACGGTTCCGGCTACCGGAGTTCACAAACGTCGCAAGGATAAAGACAGGCCTCCGAGGTCCAAATCTGATGATAGCGCACAAGCGGAGCCAGCTTCAGGTTCGGCCGTCGTCAGTGAGGCGCTTTTGCAGCCCCTGTCATCAGCCATTTCAGAACTGATGGCCGAAATTGACTCTCATGAGGAGCCAACCAGGCCTTTAAATATTTCTATTGCAGGACCTTCGGACAATGCTCCTTCGGATGGGTCCGGAGCCGCTGTGCAGGTACCGGCTTCCGAAGGGGTTTTCAGGCCTACTCAGCTTCTAATAAAGGCAAAGACTCCTTCTAAATCAAAGACTGCAACACAGGTCTCTTCTGAACCAGCTCCCAAGTCACAGAAACAGTTACTCAAGATGGCGGAGGATTTACTTACTATGATTAGGGGTTCTCATCCCCCTCCAGATAAAAGGCCAAGGCAGGATGTTTATTATGATTCCTCTGATCAGGCTTCTGTTTCTTCAGTTTCTTCTTCTGACCAGGAATATTCTTTCCCTCCTTATGAGGATTCTGATGCTGAGGAATCCATTCCTTCAGCTTCTCCCCCTGAGGATTTCTCTTTTGGGGAAACTTTGCATGAAAATGAGGGAACATTTCCACTGGGAAGGACAGGAGTATTCGGAATCTAAGAAAAGACAGGGATTTTCTTCTTCTCCCCCAGCATAGACCCCTGGCTATTCCTCCTGTTTTGGATATTGTGGATGATGCTTTTTCGGAGGCTAACTTAACCCCTGACTCTTTTCCTCCTGCTCCTGTTAAGCCTGATAGATATTACAGGGTTCCTGATTCCCACCAGTTTTTATACAAGAACCCTTCTGCTGACCCTGAAACCATTTCTCAGGGTCCTAAGGGAGTTAAGGCCGCTTCTGCCAGAAATCCCATTCCCACTGAAAAGGATTCTAGATTTTTAGAAAGATGGGGTAAAAAAGTGTACACTTCTGCTACTTTGTCCATTAGGGCTTTAAACTGTCAGTTTCATATGCTGAAATGCCAGCAATTTCTCTTGTCTGTTTTAAAACAAAAGCTTACTTCCATTTCTGCCTTTGCAGATGATAAGGAATTACATGACTTATTGCATGCCACTGAACAAGTTGGGAAGCATGGTTTACACTGTGGATTTGATGCCTTGGAGGCTTCTTGTAGGGCTGCTGCCTCCGGCACAGTCATTAGAAGGCATGCATGGCTAAAGGAACAAAATTTGCCAGAACAAGTAAAAGCTGAATTATTGGATGCTCCTGTTCAGCATAATGTTTTGTTTGGCTCAAAAGCTGAAGAGGTGATTAAAAAGATGGAGGATAAGGCGAAATCCATGCAAACAGTTAAAGATTTCTTACAAGTACAGCCACCAAGATTTAGCAGGAATTGGCCTTCTAAAAATTGGTCCTTTCCCACTTCAGACAGGCCTCAGAGGGGTAGATATAGACGCTCCAGAGGAAGGCCTCAAACACAAGCTTCTTATAGACCAAGACAGTGGACTGCTTCCACCCCTATGGGGAGGAGAGGACAGATCACAAACTCACAGGAAATAAATTCAATGACACCCTCTGTTGGGCTGCAGGAACTTCTTCCTTGGAAGCCCCTCTCGGAGGAAAACTCTCTCTTTTTTTATCAAAATTGGACTCATATAACCCAAGACAAGTGGGTTCTGGATGTGGTTTTAAGAGGTTACAAATTCCATTTTCATACCCTGCCAAGGCCAAGCGGATGGCCAGACCTTCCAAAACATCAATGGGCAGAGGCCTTAAACCAGGTGGAAGCTCTTTTGGCCATGAAAGCCATAGAACCAGTTCCACTTTCAGAGATGGGACAGGGTTTTTACTTAAGGCTCTTTCTAGTCCCCAGGAAGCAAAACTCATGGAGACCCATTCTGGATCTGTCATTCTTGAACACCTTTCTAGAGATTCCAAAATTCAAGATGCTTACTCTACAGCAGCTACTTCCAATGCTGTCCAAAGATGCTTGGATGGTAACTTTGGATTTAAAGGAGGTATACTTACACATTCCCATCAGGCAGGAACGCAGAAAATACCTCAGGTTCAAGGCCGGAGTGAGGCACTTTCAATTCTCTGCGCTGCCCTTTGTATTGTCTACTGCGCCCAGGGTCTTCACCAAATGCCTGGCTCCGGTAGTAGTTTACTGCAGACTCAAGGGAATTCAAATTTACCCTTATCTGGACGATTGTCTAATTCAGGCAGACAGCAAGGATGTCTTACTCCAGAATCTAGAATTTGTACAGAACCTCCTCAAGTTCCTGGGATTCTCTGTAAACATAAAAAAGTCAAATTTGACACCCTCGCAACAGATGACTTTTCTGGGTGCTCTTCTAAACACCACAACCCAGATGGCATTTCTGACATCCGAAAAACAATTACAGCTGGCTTCAACTTTCAAGACCTTGGCAACGTTAACTCAGCTATCTGCAAGGAGATTCCTGCAGGCTTTGGGTTACATGGCCTCCTGCATCCTTCTCGTACCATATGCAAGACTACACATGAGGAAAATACAGTGGTACCTAAAACGTGTATGGTCTCAGCATTGCCACAGTTTAGACATACTGATCTCCGTCCTGCCTTGCCTTCAAAAGGAATTTCTTTGGTGGCCCAGGGCATGTACTCTAAACAAAGGGAAACTCTTCTGTCTGCCTCCTGCCACTCAGATTCTAACCATGGACGCCTCGGATTATGCTTGGGGAGCCCATTTTCAGGGAAATTGTCTGCAGGGCCTTTGGACAAAGGATCAGAAGCACCTGTATATCAATTTAAAGGAAATGTTAGCCGTTCAGAAAGCTCTAATGGCCTTCAGGAATCTTCTACAATCAGGGCAACTACTAATACGGACAGACAACACCACAGTTATGTGGTACAGAAACAAGCAAGGGGGATCTCATTCCTACCCCCTTTGCAGACTAGCCATGGATCTATGGAACACAGCTCTAGCTTGCAATCTGGACCTTCAAGCTCAGTTTCTACCAGGGAAGCAAAACTTCCTGGCAGACAGTCTGAGCAGAAACCTTTCGGATCCACACGAGTGGATATTGGACACCAAAATATTCAGGATGATAGCTGTCTGGGGATGTCCTCACATAGACCTCTTTGCATCCCATCTCAATCATCAACTACAGAATTTTTGCACCAGGACTTTCCACAAAGAAGCTTGGAATGTGGATGCCCTATCATTCAGTTGGAGGAACCTCTCGGGATATGCTTTACCGCCTCTTCCTCTTCTTCCACGGGTATTACCGGGTATTACTACAGATAAAACAGGACAAGCCCAAGATGATAATCTTGCTGGCCCCAAATTGGCCTCGACAGTTTTGGTACCCAACTCTAAGAAAACCTATGTCTGGAGCCCCCTTGGATTTTACCTCAGTCTCCGAACCTTCTGTCCCAACATCAGGGTCAGGTTCTACACTCTCACGTCAGAACTCTCAGCCTGGCGGCCTGGTTAATCCAGGGCCTTTGATTTCTTCTTTCCTACCCAGGCAGGTTATGGATGTCATTTTAGAAGCCAGACATCCTAGCACTAGAAAATCTTATGCAGGAAAATGGAAAAAATTTTGTTCCTGGATGCAGGCTCAGGATTCTGATCCTCTTCTTCCGAACATTCCTTTAATTTTATTTTACTTGACAGATCTCTTACATAAGGGTCTCTCTTTCTCTTCCATTAAGATACATGCCTCTGCTATTTCTGCTCATTATAATACAGACCCACCAATCTTTTCCCACCAGCTCACGAGACAGTTTCTCAGAGGAGCTAAGAACTTAAAACCTCCTAGATCTTCTCCCATTCCTGCTTGGGATTTCAACTATGTTTTGGAAAAACTAACCTTGCCTTCTTTTGAGCCTGCTGCCTCTTCTGACATCAAGTTTTTATCTTGGAAGACAGCAATCCTGTTAGCCCTAACCTCTGCCAGGAGAGTTTCAGAGTTACAAGCTCTTATGGCTGTGGAACCTTATATTATTTTTCATCAAGACAGGGTGTCTTTGAGGACTAATCCTACCTTCATGCCTAAGGTGGTTTCCAAAGTGGCCTTAAATCAAACTATCCACTTGCCAACTTTTTTCCCTACTCCTCAAAATAAAGGGGAAAGGATCTTACATTCCTTGGATGTACACAGACAACTACGTTTTTACCTGGACAGAACCAAGGACATCAGAAAATCAGAACAATTGTTTATTTCTTATGCTTCAAGTTCCCAAGGTAAAGCCATTTCAAAACAGACCATTTCTAAATGGATTGCTCATGGAATCAGATTTTGTTATTCACACCATGGAAAGCAAATCCCAGACAGTATACGGACTCATTCCACCAGAGCTGCTGCCACTTCTGCGGCCTTCCTCAGGGGAGTTCCTACCAAAGACATTTTGGAAGCTGCAACTTGGAGTTCAGTGCATACTTTTTCTAAGCACTACAGTTTACCTCTCTACTCTAAGTCTAGGGCAGGCTTTGCCTCTGCAGTCTTGCAGGGCCATTTAGCCGCCCCTTCTTCTTTATGACCACCTCCCTTTCTTTCAGCTTTGGGATTCTACCCTACTGTCATGACTGCAGCAGTGAAACACGATGAACATAGTACAGTTGTGTACACCTACCATAAATGTAGATGTTCGAGTGTCTTCACTGTTGCAGTCTGGGTTTCCCTCCCTCCTGTCCCCTCTTATTTTTACTTTTGTGTGGTTCCTTTTTTCACCATTCTTCGGAGGTGTATTTGCAAAGGATATGGGACCTTTGTCATTTTGGGACTCCTGACATCTGGGGCAAGAAAAACTGGAGAAGATGGCGTCGGCTGTCAGCTTTGTACTCCTGGCGCTCTGACGTCAGGGAGCATGGTTGAACAGCCGACGCCGGACCCAGACTTTGGGATTCTGGCCGACCGAGGACTGCCTGCCGGCAGGGGAGAATCCTACAGTCATGACTGCAACAGTGAAGACACTCGAACATCTACATTTATGGTAGGTGTACACAACTGTACTTTCTCCAACTCCTAGGGACCATGGCAGCAACTATCATGTTGGTCCCTCTAGCGATATTACACATGAGACTTCTTCAATGGCTCCTCTTTGTTCAATGGTCTCTCCAAAGACTCCCACTATCTCATCCCATCTTACTCACGGACAGGTGCAAGCCGGACCTCCGTTGGCGGCTGTGCACCAACAATTTGAATGGGGGAAAGCCCTTTGTTCCACTCGTCCTTATTGCCATGGTGACCACGGATGCCTCCCAGATGGGTGGGTGGGGGCATTATCTTGGCAGGACAGTCCAAGGCACATGGCAGGAACACGAGATACATTTGCATATAAACGTCCTAGAGATGAGAGCAGTGCTGCTTGCATTGCAGGCACTTCAGAAGGTTCTTCCTCTAGGGACAATTGTGATACACTCAGACAACATGTCATTAGTGTGGTATCTCAACAAGCAAGGGGGGAACCTGGTCTTACCCTCTGTGCAGGGAGGCTATGCGAGTGTGGCATTGGGCAATAGCTTCCCAACGGTTTCTGGTGGCAACACACATTCCGGGGAAGTCCAACGTAATAGCGGACAGGCTAAGCAAAGCTATCCTGATGCCTTACGAGTGGTCCCTGAATCGCCTGGTTGCAGAGTGAATCTTCAGCAGATAGGGTCAGCCATGCTGCGACCTTTTTGCCAGCCCTCTCAATGCAAAATGCAGCAACTACTTCAAGCTGATTCCCCCCACAGGGGGAATCACCCAGGGATGCTCTGGTTCATGATTGGCCCTCCGGTCTGTTTTATGCTTTCCCTTCGTTTCCCCTGCTGTCAAGGGTGATTCAGAAAGCGCAATCCTTGGGAAGCAAAATGATTCTGATTACTCCACACTGGCCTCGTCAAGTCTGGTTCCCCTTTCTTCATCCATACATTGTGGGCACTCCTTGGATTCTGGACCCTCAACCAGATTTACTGACACACATGTCGGGACAGTTCCACCCCTTTCTGATTACCCTCCAGTTGACAGCCTGGCTACTCCACTTCCATCGTTAGTCAGACATCATCATTTTTCACCGGAAGTGGTCCATATATTATCGTCCTCTCATAAACCATCCACTAGAAAGATTTATTCTAGTAAATGGAAAAGGTTCTCTATCTGGGCACATACTAGAGGCATTGATCCTTACACAGCTCCAATAGATTCAGTTTTGGAGTTCTTGTCTATGCTTTTCTATCAGGGGTCCGCATCAGCCACTGTCAGAGTTCATCTGGCGGTGATATCTAATTTCCACATAGCAAATGAACCTAGTCTCATGGCACACAGACTATGCAAAGCATTCCTTAAAGGTACTCTGTTGCTTCGTCCCCCAGTGTCCGAACCTATCATGCCCTGAGATCTCAATTTTGTTCTACAAGCCCTTACCTTACCACCATTTCAGCCTGCAGCTACCTGTGAATTAAAATTCTTGACATGGAAAACAGCATTCTTAACAGTAGTCACTTCAGTGAGGTGGGTTTCAGAAATTCAAGCCCTCTCCATCAAACCCCCATATTTAATCTTCCATAAAGATAGGGTCTCTCTTAGACCGAACCCCTCGTTCCTTCCTAAAGTGGCTTCCGTGTCTAACATGAATCAGTCCATTGAGTTGCCTGTTTTCTTTCCCCACTTTTCTAACAAGGCAGAATTTAGATTTCACCAATCGGATGTACACAGACAGTTACGCTTCTATCTACACCGGACAAAAGATATCCGGAAATCTGACCAACTCTTTGTCTCCTTTTCGGAAAACCAAATGGGTTCTCCGGTATCTAAGGTCACTCTGTCTAGATGGATAGCCAGTTGTATCTCCTTCATCTATCAAGCAGGAGGTAAAAGTCTGCCATTTCCAGTCAAGGCACATTCTACTCGGGCTGTTTCTACATCCACAGCCTATCAAGCTAGATTGTCAATGGATGATATATGTGCTGCAGCTACTTGGGCTTCTCCTCACACTTTTGTTTCTCATTACAAATTGGATGTGGTCTCCAGGGGCAGGTCTTCCTTTGGCTCCACAGTTCTCAGGAGTATTTTCCTCTGAGCCACCCAGGATGTAGGTGCTAGGGACGCTGTCCCACGGGTAAGAATGTAGGCAAGATAAGACTACATAACATCAAGAAGTTATGTACTCACCATAACATTCGATGTATGTAGTCCATCTCACCTCAAATTCTTACTTACCCTCCCACCTTCCCCCTTCCTGGAGGATTTAGAGGTTATGTTGTCATCTACAGAGTCCCTTTGATTAGCTTATTCTTTATATGGATGTGATGTGTGTATGGAGTACAAATGATTTTCGCAGCAAACTAGATCTGGGGATATGGAGCAGTGCACCATGGGATACCCACTTGGCCCAGCCAATGAGAGACTTCGAGCTAGTAAAATCGGCCAAGTTGGAGCCGATATTCAGCTCCGAACCCACGGGTAAGAATGCGAGGCGAGATGGACTACATACATCGAACATTATGGTGAGTACATAACTTCTTGTTCCACAGGGAAGGATTTCTTCTGGTGGTAATATTGGGACATTTTTCCATAAGTGGAAAGCTTGCGCTCTTGCATTGTAGTCACATATTTCTATAAGCTGTTTTAACCATTGTTGATGCTTACTGATTTCTAACATAGGATAATAGGAGATTACTATGCTAATGGCCCTGGGGCCCTTACAAGCCTAGCCAAGAAGTTATACCGAAAAAAGAAACCTCAGTTAGCACCTGTCGCCCCTGTCAATGAAGGACAAAGGTGGAACCCCTGGGACAAATTTATGGTTTCCCATCCACTCATCAAGGTTGCGTTTGAAGAGGGTCAGTGAGGTACTCTGTTTGACATGTATGGGAAATCTGTTCCAGAGACTGGGCAGACTCTGGGAGACAAACTTGTCTCTCTAGCAGGTTTTGTTGATGTCGCATATTAGATTTAGGCCTATCGAGCGGGTAATGTGCGAGGATTTAGACTTACGGATATGGAGCATCTCCAGTAAGGCAGGGTCTGACATTGCTTTGTAGGTGATACACAGATCACTTCTGAACAATCTGTATGATACTGAGTAGAGTGATAGTGATTTAAGCCTGTCCGCATAGGATAGGTGTTAGAGGCCATGGATTCTCTTTTTGAAGTATTTCTGTGGCCTCTCCAGTTGGTGCAGGTGTTTGGAGAGGTACATACCAAACGAGGCATTATACTCAATTATAGGCCTAATAAGGGAGGAGTACAGAGAGGTAATAACATTGTATTTTCTGGATGCAATCCCTGTACTTATAAGATGAACCAAGTAAAAGGATTTTCTGACCACCACCGCCGCATGATCATAGAATGTAAGATTGTTGTCAACCTGAGTGCCCAGGTCTCTCACCACAGGTTGTGTGCTTAGGGGGTTGCCATTGATGTGGTAATCAGTAGGGGCCATGTGTTTGCCGAATGGTATGATGATGCATTTTTTTGCATTTAACTTAAGGCCATGACTTAGGCACCGGTCATTTTTAGCTGTGAGACCCTCTTGCAGTATGTTAACATCATTTGGGGAGCCACTGACAACGCTCAGCTTACAGTCATCCACAGACTTGGTCAGCCATAGGCCCTTTGTCTATGCCTGGACCTCTGAGAAGTATATGCCAAACAGTAGGGGTCCCAGGACAGATCCCTGAGGAACACCACTAGTGACAGGTCTGCTGTCGGAGGTGGGTCTACTTCCTGGTGTATCTGGATCAAAAGGTAACCGTAATGACATTTTTCTCCCTGTCATAATCTCATAAAGAGAAATTCCTGTCTTAGTATGTCTGACAAATGTTGCACCCATACATTTCCGTTTTCCAGACATGCTTTTTTAAGACGTTGCTTGAGTGTATGATTCATTCGCTCTACAATTCTGTTTGACTGTGGGTGATAAGGCACATGAAATCTTTGCTGAATTCCTAACAGGCTATACATTTTGCTTTATTAGGTCACTAACAAACTGTGGCCCATTGTTTGATTTGATAATTCTTGGCCATCCCAAATGACAGAAAATATTTTTTCCATAAAGCTTCTGCTGTTGCCTTTGCTGTCATAGTTTTAGTAGGAATTGCTTCTATCCATTTTGAAAAGATGTCCACCGCCACGGGTAGGTATCTATACCCTCCCTTTGTTGTTGGCAAGGGACCTGCATGATCTGTTTGAACTGCATACCATGGCCCATCTGCTGGCTGTACTTTGTGTAACTGAGTTTTTTTACTTTTAGCATTTACCTGCCGACAGATCAGACATTCTTCTGCAATTAACTTACAAATCTTTTTTTTTAAACTTGGGTTCCAGTATTTTTCTTTTACAACTGCCCACAATTTATCAGCTCCTAGATGTCCCAGTATTTGGTGATTTAACTTGACCAATTGTTGTGCCAGCTGAAATGGCAGATATGGCAACTGCAATCCTTTAGAAGTCTTGTATACATATTATTCCTTTGGTAGTATTCCTGCTAGCCTACACTGACTAGTTTCTTCTTTTAAGCCCTGTTGCTTTTGAATATTCATAAGGTCTTCCTCAATTCCTTTGTCTAACTCTTTTAAAGCACTGACGTCTGTATTAATATATATACATACTCTGGAAGTTCTTTTCCACTCTGTGCTGCCTGTTGTGCCAATGTGTCAGCTGATGCATTTAACCTGAAAGTTTCACTTGTCCTGTGTCTGATCTGCTTTTATCTTTAAGATACTGTATTGCCCCTGCTGGTTTGACACTGTTATGACTTTATATATAGGTTCATAGGTAGGTACTAGGCTATCTGCCTGAGGGCATTTATAAGCCTAGCCAGAGTGTGTCAGCTTTCACCGCCCCATTGATTAATTAACTGAGCTTCTGTCAAGAAGAGCCAGTGAAGTGATCCCAGGGGTGTATTTTCTGTTACCCATCCACTTGTCAAGGTTTCTCTTGAAGAGTGTTAGTGAGAGGATCTGCCTAATGTAGTTAGGAATTTTGTTCCAAATCATGGGGAGTCTCTGTGACAGGAAACTATCCCTCCAGCATGTTCTATTTATTGTTGTGGCGAGGTTTAGCTCACTAGAGCGAGTGGCTCGCAGTGACTTGGATTTCTTTAGGTGGAGCATGTCCATCAATTCTGAGTTGGACATGGCTTTGTAAGTCAGGCAGAGATCACCTCTGAGTAAGCGATATGCCACTGAGTACAGCTGGAGTTTTTCCAGTCGGGCTGCATAGGACATATGTTTGAAACCAGTAATCCTCTTGATGAGATACTTTTGTGGTCTATCCAGCTGTTGGAAGTGTCTTGTGAGGTACATCCCAAACGGGGCATTGTACTCTATGATGGGTCTGATGAGTGACGAGTAGAGGGGCACTATAACCTCTTTATTTCTAGATGCGAACCCTTTAGTAATTAGATGGGCTACATAGAAGGATTTCCTAACTACTTTGGCAATATGATTGTCAAAGGAGAGATTACTATCAACCTGGGTCCCCAGATCTCTTATTACCTCTTCTGTATTAAGGGGGCTGCCACCTATGTGGTAATTCATGGGTGTTTTGTTTTTCCCAAACGGGATGACTATGCATTTTTTGACATTTAGCTTGAGATCATGACTTTGACACCAGGTGTCCGTATCAGTAAGACCCTTTTGGAGAATGTCTGTGTCAGCCAGTGAGTCATTTATGGCTCCCAGTTTGCAGTCATCGGCGAACTTGGTTAGCTATAGTCCTCCTGTGTTTGCCTGTACTTCTGAGAAGTATATGCCGAACAGTAGGGGTCCCAGGACCAAGCCTTGTGGGACACCACTTGTGACTGGTTTAGAGTCGGACCTGGAACCCGCTATTCTAACCATGTGAGTTCTGTCTGCAAGCCAGTTGGCAACCCATCTCGTGACATAGGGGTTTATGTTCAGGCTGGTGACTTTTTCTATAATTCCCGAGTGGGGAATGGTGTCAAAAGCCTTGGCGAGGTCAAGGTAGGCTGTGTGAACTACCTTCCCCTCATCTATGGCCTTGCTGACTGTCTTGAAGAAGTCAGCCAGGTTTAGTAGACATGATCTGCCCTTAACAAAGCCGAACTGGGTCGGGTCAAGTGTTAATGAGTTCCATGATGATGCGCTCCATAGCCTTGCAGAACAGGCTAGTCAGGCTTATGGGGCGATAGTTACCAGGGTCAGTTGTGGCCCCTCCTTTGTGGAGCGGAATAACCATTGCTGTGCGCCATTCTATGGGCTTGTAGCCTGTGGAGAGGCTAAGGTTGAACAGTGTGTTTAGGTGGGGGGTTAGTTTGTGCTGCAGTTCGTGCAAGACGCAGTCTGGGACACCATCTGGCCCCATTGACGCTGTGCTTTTGGCTTTTGAAAGGGCTGTTTTCACCCTTGCGTCTGTGATTTCCGGGACACTACACTTTTCCGGTATTGTTGTGGGCCCGTTTGGGGGTGAGAGGGGGGGTGACGTTTGCACTGAATCTATCTGCCAGGATGTTGGCAATATCAGTGGGTTCAGTATAGTTTGTGCTATTTTGCACTAGCTCAGAGCATATCTGCGAGTTGCCACTTAGATTCTTGACATAGCTGATGAAGGCTTTGTGGTTATTTTTTGAATTCTTGGCTATTTTTCCTTCGAAGTTAGCCTTGGGAGGATTTTATGAGGGACCTTAGTTTCTTACTGATACTGATCAGGGATGTCTTTCCTTCTTGAGATTTGCTTTTTTTCTGAACTAGTTTCCTCCTTTTATTGTATAGCCTGTTTATGGCAAGGGTCCACCAGACTGGTTTCCTTCTCTTTGGGGAGTGAGTCTTGGTTTTGCTAGGGATGGCACGATCCATGTATCCTTGTAGGTGCTCATAGAGTGCATTTGTAAAGGTTTCTGCATCTTGGGCAGCGTTATCCTTTAGCGTGGGGGCTGTGAAACTTACCACCTCTGTCTTAAGTAAGGTGAAGTTTGCTTTAGAAAAGATGTGAGAGTGTTCGATCTCGCCGTTTGTTCTTACACCTGGGTTCGGAGCCGATCCTCGGCTCCGTGTCGGCCGCCTGCAAGCTCTGCATCGAGAAGAAGCTCGAGACCAACCTAACTCCCACAATCCCCCTCTGCCTTTACCTCAGATCTAGTTTGCCGCTGCAGCGTTCGCATCACTTGATCGAGCTCGAGCACCTAAAGCTAAGATTTAAATATTTTTCTTGTATTTCTTGAGAATTATTTTTTTCTAAATCATTGTTTACTGACTGTGTGTGTGTGTGATACTGTCTCGAGGTATTCTCGGTTCCAGTTAAAGTTATTTTAAACTTTATTAGAGTTTCCCTCTGGGCCTATCCCACCCTTTACAGGAGTTGACTACCGGATAGACATTCTCTTACTGGATTTGACAAATTTACCAGATTGGACATTCATACTGGACTTGACTTTTACTTTTTACTATCCCTTTTGTTAGCTTTACTAAGATGTCTGAGAAAGCTAAGTCTGGGTTTAAACGTTGCCAATGTGGGCAAAAGATGTCAGTTACTGACAATCATAGTTCCTGCGTCTACTGTCTTGGCCCTCTCCATCTGCAAGAAGACTGTTCAATTTGTCATTCTTTCAGTGGGAGGGTCATGACAGATAGGCGCAGGAAACTCATGGATAGGGGTTTGTTAAAACCTACTTTTCAAGAGGCTCTGGATGCTTCAGACCAGGCATCCAAATCCTCGAAGGAATCGAAGACGTCGGAGCCCAGGTCATCGGCTCCGAGCTCTTCAGTTAAAGTTCGATCACCGGTTCCACAGACTTCGGGACCGAGTGTTCAACTGTTGTCAGTTTCCGAGCCTCGAGTCTTGGAACCGGTGACGGAGCTCCCTCCCCCGACACTGTTGAGGTCGGCTCCGTCTTCGATTCCTTTGACGTGTTCTTCCAGACCCCTCTCCAACACCGATGTAGACCGCGTGGTGCAGAAGTTAATGGAGAATACGGCCTTATCCAAACTCATCTCGGTCTCCTCTCAATTGGTGTCGAGACTTGAAGGCCTTCCCTTATCTCCATCTGTTCCTCCTCCGAGACCTGTCCAGTCTTCGGAGCCAGAAGAAGCTGATCTGCTGATTGTGGAGCCCTCGGTGCCAGAACCGTCCTTTTCTCGGTCGGCTCCGTTCACCTCGACTCCGTCGGATCCGGTACCGGAGTCTCGGGCCAAGATCCATCCTTGGTTCCGGGACCGAGTCGGACCGATGTTTCGTTCCGACGCTCCTCTCGGGGCCTCGGCTCGGATCAACTCGGTTCCGTCCTCGGGTCGATGCCTTCGTGCCTGTTTCGGGATTCTTCCCATTTCTTCAGAACCGGGAGATACCTCGACTCGGGACCCGGGGGCCTTCGACCTCATGAGGAAGGTGTTGTCTACCCAGACAACCACATCAGCAGAAACAGCTTCTCCTCCCCATAAAGGACCGTTATCCTCCTCTGCACCCACGGCTACATCTAAGCGTCGAGCACCTGTGTCTCAGCCACCCCTGGAGGGTGCCCCTCTTCCTCGGAGGCTTCTTCGGATGCTCCCCCCGAAGAAGTCCCTAGGAAAAGATTGTGTAAGAGGAGACACTTAGATTCTCCACAAGAATCTTTGACATCGGACACTGACTTGGATGAGTCAGAAGGGTCCCCAAAGTCACCCTCAGAGGATGTCTCTTTTTCTGACATCTTGGAGATCCTAAAGCAGAGAGGTGATTGGCAATCCCTCCCCCCTTCTGAGGATGAGTCAGTCTTGCTGAAGGCATTTGGTGCTCGCCCTTCCTCCTCCTGGGTCACTCCGCCCTTCGATGAGTTAATGGAGCTGATTGCTCGAAGGGCGTGGGAGACGCCTGACACGGTGGAGCCAGTCCCTAGAAAGCCTAATAAGTATATTACTGCACCCCAAGACAAGGCTTATCTAACAAAGGGAGTTCCAGTGGACGCTATGGTGGTGGCAGCGGCCACGAAAAAGGAGATGTCGGAATCTTCCTCATCTGTCCATCCCCCTAACAGAGATTCTAGGACTATGGTCAGGTATGGGAAGCGCATTTTTAGTTCAGCGGCTTTTTCTATGCGATCCCTGAACTATTTGACCCACTTCACACGACTACAGAGGGATCTAATCAAAGAGTTGGGAGATACCCTCCAGGGTACTACAGATGCTGCTGATTCAGAGAAAGTTACAGCACAACTCAATACCCTTACATCCATTGTAAACTCGTCCATGAGGCTGATCTCATACGCAGCCGAAGGATCGAGTAGGGCAGCAGCTTCAGCAATTGCTCTTCGTAGACAATCCTGGATGCGCTTATGTTCATTTGCGGAAGCCTTCAAGTCTTCCTTTACTAACGCCCCATTTGACGGTGCCACTCTCTTTGGCCCCAAAGTAAAGGAGAACCTTACCCGGTGTGAGCAGGAGGGAAAGACTCTGTCTGCTGTCGGAGTCCGTTTTTCCACCCCATCCAGACTGTACCCCAAAGGGCAATGCGGTGGAAAAATGTGGTTTCGAAAACCCCAAGGATCTTTCCCAGGCACACAGGGTGATGCCCCCTCTAGAGGCAGAGGAGGGGGTAGAGGTGGAAGATGCCGCCCTGGCGGCAGAGGGGGTCCGCAAAACCAAGGTGACAGGGATAACCCCCCTGGAAAACCTTTCCAGCACTCCTGAGAGGAGGCCCGACTGTCCTGCTCTGGAGGCAGTCGGGGGCCGCTTAGCTTTATACCCTCAGGCCTGGCAAAATCTTACATCAGACAACTGGGTAAAAAGCGTTGTTACCAGAGGCTACAGAATACCCTTCCTATCCCCCCCCATTCCAAAGAGAAGACTCCCAGATGTGCCGCCCCATCTGCGAGACCCTGCAGCTATAGAAATTTCAAAGCTGCTAGAAAAAAGAGTCATCCAACCAGTCCCAGCAGACCAAAGAGGATTCGGAACTTACTCAAGGTTCTTTTTAGTTCCAAAGAAGACAGGGGACTGGAGGCCAATTCTGGACCTAAGCAACCTCAATTCCTTCGTCAAGAAAGAAAAGTTCCGAATGGTCACGCTTCAATCGATCCTTCCATTCTTACAGAAGGACGACTGGATGTGCTCAATAGATCTGAAGGACGCATACTACCACATCAAAATGGCCAGGGCGTCCAGGGATCACTTGCGCTTCCGGCTGGGAGCCAGCCACTTTCAGTTTCGAGCCCTGCCCTTTGGTCTGACCTCAGCCCCCAGGGTTTTCACCAAATGCATGGCAGTGGTAGCGTCTCACCTGAGACGCCTGGGATTCCAGGTGTTTCCGTATCTGGACGACTGGCTCCTTTCTGCCACCACCCAGCGTCAACTGATACAGGCCAGGGATTACACTCTACAGCTTTGTGTTCACCTCGGAATTTCCGTAAATTTCGAAAAATCTTTACTACAGCCATCACAGCATATCTCATTCATAGGAGCGGAATTGGATACGCATCATTTAATTCTAAGGCTTCCTCCAGAAAGGATAGCCTCACTACAAAGCCACATATCTCTTCTTGTGTCATCCAGAAAATCCCCAGCAAGACTGGTTCTGAAGGTTTTGGGTCTCATGGCAGCTTCTCTCATTGCGATACCATTGGGAAGACTGCACATGAGAGTTCTACAATGGCTACTGTTTGCACAATGGTCGTTCCAACAGCTACCTCTAACATACGAAATTCTGATCACAAACACATGCAAATCACACCTAGCCTGGTGGCTTCAGACTTGCAACCTTTCCAGCGGAAGACCATTTGTGCTACCCACGACAGCTACGGTGACCACGGACGCTTCCCTGATAGGGTGGGGGGGCATCTTTCAGGGACAGACAGTCCAAGGCGAATGGACCAATTTAGAGTACAATTTGCACATCAATGTTCTAGAGTTGAGGGCAGTGTTTCTAGCGTTGCAACACTTTGCTCCCCTTCTTCCTCTAGGGACTATTGCAGTTCAGACGGACAACATGTCCGTAGTCTGGTACATAAACAAACAAGGGGGAACCAAGTCTTATCAGCTATGCAGAGAGGCCATGAGAATTTGGCAATGGGCGGAGTCCACGGGTCGCTTTCTGATCGCAACGCATATCCCGGGGTCATCCAACGTCATAGCTGACAGGCTGAGCAGAGCAATCCTGCTGCCTCACGAGTGGTCCCTCAAACAGTCAGTTGCGAAGAAGATTTTTCGCAAGTGGGGCCAGCCTTCCTGCGACCTCTTTGCATCTCCAATGAACGCCAAATGCAGGAGCTACTTTGCCCTATTACCCCCTCCAGGGGAAGTCCCCAGGGACGCGCTGGTGCACGATTGGCCCCCGGGTCTCCTGTACGCTTTTCCTCCCTTCCCCCTGATTGCAAAGTTTCTGCAGAAAGCCAACAACCTGCAAAGGACGATAATCCTCATTGCCCCATTCTGGCCTCGTCAAATTTGGTTCCCCTTTCTTCTGGCACACCGCATTCGGGGACCTTGGATCCTGGACCCAGAGCCAGATCTACTGACTCACTCATCAGGGGTTCCCCACCCCTCGCTCTGGTCACTCCATCTAGCAGCTTGGCTGCTCCGCTTCCCTTCTTAGCCAGGTCTGATCTTCTCTCACCTGCAGTTCAGAATATACTAGTGGCTTCTCATAAAGCTTCCACTACAAAGACCTACACTAGTAAATGGAAGCGTTTTGTATTCTGGGCAAATTCACAGCATTTGGACCCTGTCATAGCTCCGTTAAACAAGATCTTGGAGTTTTTAACAGAATTGTTCCACCAAGGAGCGTCTCCTGCCACTTTAAGAGTGCAATTGGCTGCCATTTCCAACTTTCATGTGGAAGAATGTGGGGCACCTATTATGGCTCACAGACTTTGTAAGGCCTTTTTAAAAGGGTCTTTCCATATTAGACCACCAGTTAGAACTCCTACATCTCCTTGGAATCTAAACCTTTTATTATCTAAATTGATGTTACCCCCATTTGAGCCAGCCTCCTCTTGTCCATTGAAGTATTTGTCGTGGAAGACCCTCTTCTTGGTAGCCATTACATCCGCTAGGCGAGTATCTGAGCTTCAGGCTCTTTCCATTAAACACCCTTATTTGATTTTTCACTCTGACAGAGTATCTCTTCGCACTAATCCATCCTTTCTCCCCAAAGTTTGCTCTATTAATAACATTAATCAATCCATTGAATTACCTACCTTTTCAAAAATCACTCCAATAAATTGGAGTATATGTTACACAAGTTGGATGTCCATAGACAACTTAGATTTTACTTGGATAGAACAAAGGATCACAGGAAATCTGATCAACTTTTTGTAGCTTTTGCTGACAGCAGGAAAGGTGTAGCAGTTACTAAACGAACCCTTTCCAAATGGCTAACTGATTGCATTATATTCGTTTATGATTCTTCAAATCAAACTTTATCTGTCAAACCCAAAGAACACTCTACAAGATCAGTGTCTACATCCCTGGCTCATGCAGCTCGCCTACCATTAGACACTATTTGTGCAGCTGCTACTTGGTCTAAACCACATACATTCATCTCTCATTACAAAGTAGACAGGGTTTCTAGGGACAGGGCAACCTTTGGTTCCACTGTGCTCAAGAACGTTCTCCCGTGAGTTCCTCAGGAACATGGAGCTAGGGACGCTACCCAGGTGTAAGAACAAACGGCGAGATCGAACACTCTCACATTTAGAAGTTATGTCCTTACCATAACGTTCCATGTGGAGTGTTCATCTCGCCTTTGTTCTTACATTCCCACCCTCCCACCCTCAGGAAGAACGTTCAGTTTGGTGCCTGGTCTGGGTTATTCTGCTTCTGCATTCGCAGTTGTTGTATATATATGATGTACATATGTATATATATAGATATAAGTGTTCTTGCATTTATGTAGTTTTTGCATGAGTGTGTTCTCTCTCTGACTGCTGGTTTGCTTGCAAACTAGATCTGAGGTAAAGGCAGAGGGGGATTGGTGAAGTTAGGTTGGTCTCGAGCTTCTTCTCGATGCAGAGCTTGCAGGCGGCCGACACGGAGCCGAGGATCGGCTCCGAACCCAGGTGTAAGAACAAAGGCGAGATGAACACTCCACATGGAACGTTATGGTAAGGACATAACTTCTAATTTTTTACTGTGGTTTCCTTAGTTGGGGGTGGTGGTGGGGTGTGGACATCCAGAGTGATTAGTTTATGGTCTGATCTAACCAGTGATGGTTTGACCTCTGGTGTGGAGCACTTGTCGCCCATGTTGGTGATGACCAGGGTCCAATATATTTTCACCTCTGGTAGGGGAGTTTACCAGCTGATTCAGGGCATTTGCATTGACAAATTCCAGGAAGCGCTGGACCTGGGAGTTTGTACTTGAGTAGTTTTCCCATTTAATGGTAGGTTAATTGAAATCACCCAATATCAGAGTGTTCGATAAGACCTTCATGTTTTTCAGTGTCTCCAGAAAGGCGGAGTGGTGGTCCTGGGTCATGGAGAGTGATCTTTAGCAGGCCACAGTTTGCATTGCAGATTTGCCTGGTGTTAGTTGCACATGGATGATCTCGGAGTTATCATGCTGCGCCACTAACCTGGAGGTGTAGGTATCCTTGATGAATATGGATACACCCCCTCCTTTTGTGTTTCGGTCCATGTTCTGTGGCTGAAATGTGTGGTATGAGTTGTAGCCTGGTAGTGCTGGGGTGCTCTGTGGAGCCTTGAACCATGTTTCAGTTACTGCACAGATGTCGACGTTCCCCATACTGAGGAGTGCTTTGAGCGCATGCATTTTGAGATTTAAACTCCTGGCGTTGAGTAGCATAACCCTAATTTTTTTTATTTGTGCTGTTTACGGAGGTGGGTTTGACTTTTGAAGCCTTGCCTAAAAAAGGCACTATGGGGGCAGCAAGAGCCTTGGCCAGTATTCGAAAGCCTAGGGGTGACAGGTGCAAGCCGTCTCTTGAGAAGCAATGAGGCCTGTCGAGCATGTCATCCCAGGCTGCAAAACTGCTTCGAAAACGAAGAAGACAAACTAAAATAACCACCGCTAATACAGGAAACACTAGCGAAATCCACTATGTCCACAGACTCAATGGGTTCAATAGTCCGTCCAAAAAGGAGCAGGCACGCTGAAGTAAAAAAAAGATTTTATTTAAGCCAAACATCAAAGATTTTCGTCGGCGCTCTGCACCAACTTCATCAGAAAAAACAAACTTGCGCCATTGCACTAATTCTCTTAATATTCAAACACCTAAGGAACACCCCCCCTTTTTTCCAACACAATTTAAAGGCGCCAATACAAAATAAATTAAAATGGCAATAACATGATGAGATATATAATAAAAACAAAAACAATAACATTATATAATCAAAATGATTCAAAAAACAATTCCCTAATATGTAAAACAATTCCCTGATATAAAAATAATTCATATATATATATATAATACCCCATATGTATATAATACCCCTAACGGCCATCAGCAGTGTGTAAACATAACATACACAATAAATACTTAAACTAGCTAACAATGGATACCTAGAATATTTATAAGGTAAATATATATGTGTGTGTATGCATCAAAAAAACTATCAAATAGGTTTTAACAACTATGATAAACCCAAAATATGTAGACTGTAACTTAGCGAACCTAAAAGTTACCTGAAATATACACAAATTAAAATATTTGACTAAAAGTCAAAAGGGGTTAACAGATAAAATAACATAGCTCAGCCCGAATGTTACTAAACCCAAACTGACTGCTAAATTAATGGTCTAGTAACATGAATACTACCAAGCTAAATGCTAGAAATGCCTGAGCAGATATGAGCCAAACCCAGTCTGCAAAAAGAGGAAACATCCACTCTACAATAAGAACCTCACCTCGCTAAACTTCTTAATTTCAAAAAACAGCTGATAGATAACATACTATTGAGGCCAGGGGGATGATAAGCCTCCAACTTCAGCTGCCACACAAGTTCCCTACACTCCAATCTGAGCGATTCCGGCCCCCCCATATTCCCGGTACATAATTTTCAATAACCAAAAAAGTAAACTCGTGGCCTGGATGATCATGGATATGCATGGCCAAAGCATTATCCAACCTCTCCATCTTGATGGCATACAAATGCTCATACATTCTGTCCTGTAACCTCCTATCGGTCTTGCCAATATAAAAACCGGGACAGGACGAACATTGAGCTAGGTATACCACCTGGTTGCTGGCACAATTATATCTCCCTCTAATGAGGAACTTCCTATCCCTAACCAAGAAAGCTGTGCCCGCTTTAACGTATCTGCAAAACCTGCACATATTGCATTTATACATTCCAGATCGTGGGGATACACTCTTAAATTTCATTTCCAAAATGTCCTTAATATTAGGGCCTCTCCTGAATGTCACTAAAGGAAAATGGTTGGACCCAGCCCATCCGAAAAGATTGGTTGATAACAAACACCAATTATTCTTGATTATGGACACTATCTCATAGGCGTCCAAGTTGAAGGAAAGGATTAAGTTACACTGGAACTTGTTGCTGTTACGATCAGGTCGGGAAAGAGTCATTGGCTCCAACTCAGAGAGACCCAAAATGGGTTGGAAATGGCCATTGGCCCTCTTACACCTGACCTCCGAGCACAACTCAGCAATCAAGGCCTCTGGGTATCCTCGGCACAAAAAAAGGTTGGATATAAACTTACACTCATCCAGAAAATCCCTGTCATCAGACACCATCCTGGCCGCCCTGACCAGTTTGTCCTTGACTATGGCTCTCTTTTGGTGAGCTGGGTGTTCGCTATCAAAATGTAAATAGGAGTTAGAAAAAGTCGGTTTTCGATGGATTTTAGCTAAAAACCGACTCTGACCCCTATCTATAAAAAGCTCCACATGCAGATAGGTTATCCTATCTGAGCCAAGAGTTGAGGTAAATTTCAAAAAATCGGATGAGCTGTTAAAGCTATCAACCAAACTAAGTGCCTCCTCTTGAGTGCCATTGAAAATGATAAAAATGTCATCCAGAAACCTTGTATACAACGAAACCTTCTCCTGCACAATGGCATTGGAAAAAACAAAGTCCCTCTCCCAGTGGGCCATCACTAAATTGGCCACACTGGCCCCACAGGGTGACCCCATCGGGACTCCAATTAATTGATGAAACCATCGGTTATTAAATGTGAAGAAGTTACAAGTCAAGATAATGTCCAGCAACTCACTGACCATAGAAATCTCTTCCACTGGAGCTTGTTTGAAAGACATCTCTAATTGGATCATTCAACTGCCACCCCATGGGGAATAGAAGAATATAAATCAATTACATCAATGGTCAAGAAATAGCAACTCCCACTAAAAACAGTTGATCCATCCTTCTCCAGAAAACACCAGGAATCTTTCGAAATATTTGGAACACATGCCACATATTTCTTAAGTATAACGTCCACCACTTTGGCCGCTGCGTAGGTGATGCTACCTTTGGCACTCACTAACTGGTGCATACGTGGGTCCTCTATGCTCTTATGGATCTTTGGGTTCCCGAACAATACGGGAATATGAGGTGAAGAAACTGAGATGAAGTTAAACACATCCAGATCCAACGAGCCATTAATGAACATATCTTCATAGTAAGACTGTACTCGGCTTATACTCTGATTCAATTCATTCTTTGATACTTCCCTATAAGTATCAGTAGATAGTATAGCCGACATCCTATCAATATACTCATCAAAATCCATAGCCACCAACCCGCCCCCCTTGTCAGGTTGCATCAGTCTCACTGATGAGGAACATAGGACATCCAATAAGTCCCTCTCATTCCTAGAAATGTTGAATTGGACTGGGCGCTTAGAATTGAGTAGGTACCGGATGTCCAGATCGCACATTTGTTCAAACACACTCAGTGAGGGGAGCAGTGGTGGATTGTATGTACTCGGGATATGGTAAAGATTGTTTGATAGCAAACACCCAGCTAATCAAAAGAGAGCCATAGTCAAGGGCCAACTGGTCAGGGCGGCCAGGATGGTGTCCGATGACAGGGATTTTCTGGATGAGTGTAAGTTTATTTCCAACCTTTTTTTGTGCCGAGGATACCCTGAGGCCTTGATTGCTGAGTTGTGCTCGGAGGTCAGGTGTAAGAGGGCCAATGGCCATTTCCAACCCATTTTGGGTCGCTCTGAGTTGGAGCCAATGACTCCCTCCCGGACTGATCTTAACAGCAACAAGTTCCAGTGTAACTTAATCCTTTCCTTCAACTAGGACACCTATGAGATAGTGTCCATAATCAAGAAGAATTGGTGTTTGTTATCAACCAATCTTTCCGGATGGGCTGGGCCCAACCAATTTCCTTTAGTGACATTCAGGAGAGGCCCTAATATTAAGGACATTTTGGAAATGAAATTTAAGAGTGTATCCCCACGATCTGGAATGTATAAATGCAATATGTGCAGGTTTTGCAGATACGTTAAAGCGGGCACAGCTTTCTTGGTTAGGGATAGGAAGTTCCTCATTAGAGGGAGATATAATTGTGCCAGCACCCAGGTGGTGTACCTAGCTCAATGTTCGTCCTGTCCTGGTTTTTATATTGGCAAGACCGATAGGAGGTTACAGGATAGAATGTATGAGCATTTGTATGCCATCAAGAAGGAGATGTTGGATAATGCTTTGGCCATGCATATCCATGATCATCCAGGCCACGAGTTTACTTTTTTGGTTGTTGACCAATTATGTACCGGGAATATGGGGGGGCCGGAATCGCTCAGATTGGAGTGTAGGGAACTTATGTGGCAGCTGAAGTTGGAGGCTTATCATCCCCCTGGCCTCAATAGTATGTTATCTATCAGCTGTTTTTTTAAATTAAAAAGTTTAGCGAGGTGAGGTTCTTATTGTAGAGTGGATGTTTCCTCTTTTTACAGACTGGGTTTGGCTCGTATCTGCTCAGGCATTTCTAGCATTTAGCTTGGTAGTACTCATGTTATTAGACCATTAATTTAGCAGCCAGTTTGGGTTTAGTAACATTCGGGCCAAGCTATATTATTTTATCTGTTAACCCCTTTTGACTTTTAGTCAAATATTTTAATATTTTAATTTGTGTATATTTCAGGTAACTTTTAGGTTCGCAAAGTTACAGTCTACATATTTTGGGTTTACCATAGTTGTTAAAACCATGGTACAGAATTATAATGTGGGATGCATTTATTTTTTTCTGTCTGTGTTTTTTTTTTTGTTTTCTTTTTTCTTTCTTTCTCTCTCTCAATAAAAGTGGTATATAAATAATGATTGTACCAAAAGAGGTATTTGGGGTAGGTATAAGTAGCTAGTTAATATATTAAATTTTTTTCTTTAAATGGTAATAATACCTTATAATAGAGATTTGCTTAATTAATAGTTGGAACATAAGCTGTAGAGCAATAGCAGTGTTTGTTAGGGAATGTTTAGTTTAGACTTTGTAGTAGCTAAGTTAGAATATATAGGTTGTAAGTTTAGGAAATGTTTTAAGTTTTATTACATGAAGCTTTTAAATATGTTTGTGTTTCTAACCTTGTTCATGTTTTTTTACATACCAGACCTATATAAGTCCTGGTCCAGGGGTAACGTGGGTAGGCACTGGCTGGGGACAGGATGTAGGAAATGCTTCCAGATTATGTTTAGTATGCAGTTAATACATATCCATTGGATAATTTCCTTTTATACTATTATTGGATAATTAGACCTGTCAATGTGGGAATTAGACTTATGGAACGTTAAAGGGCTCCAGAACTTGAAGAAGAGGAAGCTGTTACTACACATATTGCTACAGGACAAAGCACTGTTTGCATTTTTACAAGAAACACACTTGTTAAATGATCAGTGGGATGATATTAGGAAAAAGAACTGGATTAGAGCGGTAGTGGCATCAGAAGGTAAGACAAACAGTGCTGGAGTAGCTATAATTATTAAAACTCAATACAAAGACAAGATTTTAGACTCTAAAGTGGATCAAAATGGGCGATGGTGTTATGTTATTTTATCGGATAATGCGTTTGATAAACCTCTTTTACTTTTGAATATATATGCACCATGTAATGACCACAAAGTTTCATAACATCATTATATCCAATCTTAACACAGTATGATGGTTATTATTTTATTGTGGGTGGGGATTGGAATACCTATCAAAATCCAAAGTTGGATAGGTCTTGTCCACAAAGAGCATTTAATAAGCAGGCGGGGATAGCATTAAATGACTTCAAGGAAGATTTTCAATTATATGACCCCTTTTGTTATGCACATAATATTAATAATGCAATTAAGTATACCTTCTATTCACCATGCCACAAAATGTGGTCTAGGATAGATTTTTTCTTGATATCCAAAGCATTAATTAATTTGGAACCAGTAGTGGTTATACATACTCGATATCTATCGGATCACTCAAAAATTTCGTTAAGGTTTTCTAAAGATTTAAAAGATACAAGAATGCATAGAGGTTATAATTGGTCGCTTAATCCAAATCTGTTAAATAAAAAGGATATAATAGATGGAATTGTAAAATATCTGAAAGGTTTAACAGATAGGATGAAGCTTCAGGAACATACTCCTGATATTGAATGGGCAGCAGCTAAATCTCAAATTAGAGGATTTCTTTTGCAAAAAGCCTCATATTATAAGAAAAGGCAAAACAATGATATTCAAAAATTAGAAACAAAAGTGAAGCTACTCGAGAAAGAACTGATTCAGAATTTTAATGCTCAAACAGAGAAGGAAATGTTGAAATGTCAAAGGGATCTCTTCTTGCTGCATAATAGTAGAGTAACACTTCAGGAGCATAGGTGTTTAGTGAAATATGCCAATAATGTTCAAATACCGTCAAAAGCATTGGCAAGAATTATAAATCAATCGAAAACAACAGTACATATTTTGGAAATACAATGCAATGACACAGAGTATTCTAAAACTGAGGATATTATTGATATTTTCATAAAAATCTATACCAAGGTTTATGAGGGTCAAATTGATAGGTCTATACATAAACAGAATAAAAGATTCTTGCAAAAAATTAATTTTCCAAAATTAGAAGAGAGTCTGCAAGGTGATCTGATTAAACCTATATCTTCAGAGGAAATAGTATATGTAATTCAACATATGAAAGTACATAAGTCACCAGGTCCTGATGGTTTGACAGTTGAATTTTATAAAGAGTTTGCTGATAGTTTTGGTAAAATATTGTCTCATGTATTTAACTACATAATCAGAAATAAAATTAGTCACCCTCACCTTAATGCAGGCATGGGCAAACTACAGCCCGGGGGCCACATGCGGCCCATTAAACGTTTTGATTCGGCCCGCCAAACTTGAAAAAATTTAATAAATTAACCTTGTTAATGTTTTATTTCCCCTGCAATTCTGATGTTTCCTCACTAGATGGTGCACTCTAGATATATTGGCTTTGTTGAGGTGAAGCGTAGGCCTATTACTCCACGTTTGCACTTTACCCTTTGACCCACTGCCCCTCTATGAAGATGAGCGGACCCAAGAAAAGGAAAGTGGACAGAGAATGTCGAGTGTTCAGTAAGGAGTGGACAACTAAATATTTTTTCACTGAACACCGATCATCTGCTGTTTGCCTGATATGCCAAGAAACTGTGGCGGTTTTTAAAGAGTATAATATTAGCTGTCACTTTGCCACAAAGCACGCTAATTATGCTAGCAAGCTCTCAACAAAAGAACGGGAAGCTGATGCTGAGAAGGTGGCAGCTAATTTGAAGGCTCAGCAAAGTTTTTTTCACCGTCAAACTGCCATTCAAGAGTCAAGTACCAAGGCCAGTTTTATGCTTTCATTCAAAATAGCAAAGGCCAGCAAACCACTGTCTGAGGGCGAGTTTTTAAAAGAATGTATGGTAGAGACAGCAGGTATTTTGTGCCCGGAGACCAAAGACAAATTTGAGAAAATCAGTTTGTCACAGCTTTTCTTCATTTTCATTGGAAATTAAAGCACATGTTTTCTCCATATCCCAAGATGTGTATTTTTCCCCCAATGAGGTGATGTTTTCAAAGCATGCCATCTATCTGCTCCTGTTCCGGCCCCTTTGTCAAATATTAGAACTCAATGTGGCCCATGAATCAAAAAGTTTGCCCACCCCTGCCTTAATGCGTCAAAAACAATCTTTATACATAAAGCTAATTCAGACCCCCAAAGTCCGGATAATTACAGGCCAATAGCATTAATAAATGTGGATATGAAAATTCTCACTACCATTATAGCATGTAGATTAAAAAAGATTATGATCTATTTAATTTCTAAGGAACAGGCTGGATTTATGGCAACTAGACAAACTAGTGATAACACACTTACACTACATAACATGATGATGTATGCTAAACAAAACAACTCTAATATTTATGCCCTTATAATAGATGCTCAGAAAGCATTTGATAGAGTGGATATAAACTTTTTGTTTGATGTGTTGCCTTATTTCAATATGCCACAAGAATTTATTCAGATACTACAAATATTGTATAGTAATCCGTATACTACGTTATATATTAATAGGAGTTATTCTAAAAGAATACAGATTAAAAATGGTACACGGCAGGGTTGCCCTTTGTCCCCCTTATTGTTTAACCTTTATTTAGAACCTCTATTTTTATATATTAAGCAAAATTTGTATCATAATGCACCAATACTTTATAGGAATAAATTAGTAATGTCGGCATTTGCTGATGATCTTATTATTTATTGTACAACCCCAATTTCTGATAGTGAAAAGATATTAAATGTTATAAACGAATTTTCAGAAGTCTCTAATTACAAAATTAATTTGGAGAAAACTAGTATTTTCCCGTTAAGAACCCCTAAACCTTTTTCATTAATGTCCCTGTTGGGGAAGATATCATGTAAAGAAAATATCAAATATTTGGGTATTAGCTTCTCTACGGATAATAAGGACTTTTATAGTAATAATATTAAACGAGTATGGGAACTAATAGTAGCTGATTGTGACAGATGGAGGAATTTAAGACTACTGGTATTGGCAAAGGTATCAATAGTGAAAATGAATATATTACCACAAATGTTATATATTTTTAGGTCTGCTCAAGTATCAATTACAAATACAGTTTTTAAACAAATTCATAAAGATCTAGCTAAATTTATTTGGGAGCCAAAGAAAACTAGAATATCGTATGAGAAATTAATGACCCCGAAGAGTAGAGGAGGACTTGAGTTACCGAATTTTGAAGTATACTATTTAATTGTGAATGCCAACAGGTGTTTAAGAATTGCTAATTACGAGGCAATTAGTACAAAGTGGATACCAACCTGGGTGGTCTTGAATTATAAGCATATTCTAGATCGGAACATAAATCCTAAAGCTTTACCCTTTTTGGATAAAACTAGTTTGATAAAGTATGGGATTATGGACCACTTAAAAACATATGTGTCATCTTTGCAAAATTTATTCCAATCAGTAGACTTGTTGCAATATATGATGGTTTTTCAGCCTTTCCATAGGAATCCCAAGTTTAAACTAAATAATCAGTTGATTGATCTTAGTAAATTCCCATTAATAGTTAATTTGACTCTGATTGATGTTTTTAATAAATTTCATTTATCGGCTTCAAGTTAGGCAGGAATTGAATCTTCCTAAGAGTTATATGGTTGTCATGAGACAAATCAAAGAACTTGCTCTGAGTCATTTTGAAAACTTTAAACCGGTAGTTGGAATTGTGGATAAATGCTCTGAATTGTGGCAGGCTCTCCAACAGGAGGTCAAATTTATAACAACAACAAATAAATTAATTAAAGATTTAAAATTCCAGGATAAAATTCTGTTGTCAGGGTATTGGGTAAACAAAATGACAGTAGCAGATAATCAGATATTAAAAGCAATTGATTTAACAATAAAATCGGTCTCTTTTCAAAAGTTGATGTATATGCAGTTGATGATTTGGAATAATGCTTATTATACTCGTCTTAGGTTACATAAATTTAATCCTAGGAATTCTCCAACTTGTCCATATTGCACAAATCAAACGGCGGATCTTCTTCATATGTTCTGGAGCTGCAAGTGTATATATAAACTTTGGAACTCTCTTAGAACACAACTACAAAAGATGGGTTATCAAAGTTCAACGTTATCATGGGAATTTATGATTCTACATGTTCCTCCAAGAGAGCTCTCTAGGTCATAAACTATAATAAGTATGAATATTTTTTTGCTGATGAAGTTATATATAGCTACAAATTGGTTAGAACCAGATAAGACATCATGGGATAATTTCAAGCTTGTGGCTATAAAGCATATATTAGCACATAAATTACTCCTGAAGCAAAGTAACAAAAATATTAATAACCCGAAAATATGGGAAAAGGTTTTTAACATTATATTAGCATAATACTGTTATTAGGAATATATTAAAGTTTGTATGTATATGTGGAGGAAACAAGGTTTTGAAAATATGTATGATATGTATGGACGCAAAGTACTTCTACAAATGTTGTGGCTTTGTTTTTCTTCCCTGGTGTCTTCTTTTTTGGAATAATGACGATTTTTATATGGAAGCATTTCATGTAGATATTTTATATAGTTTTGATAGTAATAGTAGTGAATTATGTGTGTGATTTTATTGTATTTTGAAAATATATATCAATAAAAATTTATTATGGAAAAAAAATGTACAGCTATTAAACACAAGTAAAATCCTCTCTGGTGATAAAAAACATGTAGTGCATTCCATAAAAAAATAAAAGCAATTAAACCATGTTTAATATGTGACAAAAACAATGAATAAAAATTAATATTCAGAATGTAAAAATGACATTTCCTTATGTTTAAACCATATTACTTTAATGCTACTAAATATTATATAACTGTGCCCCCTTGTGGTAACAATGAAAAACTTCATAATTTAGCTGCCCTAAGTTTAAGCACTGAGGAGATAGAAAGTGTATCATTGAGACCTTGGGATTTGCCAAAAAAGTTCTTTGTACTCTAATTTGGCTTCCCACATACCACCCCTGATCTCTTTAGGAACAATTTCCAAGACAAAAAAGGAAAAAGACGCTTGAGGATATTTTAAAGTGTGTCTATACAATGCATTTTTGTTGTATTGTTTCCTAATTTCATATAAATGCTCATAAATACGTTTTTTCAACTTTCTTTCAGTTTTCCCCAAGTAAAAAGAGCTGCAGAAATTGCACGTAGCAATATATACAACTCCTTGAGTATTGCAGTTAGAAAAGGTGTCACTGGCAATATTTCTATCCCTCGAAGGTATGGTGATGTGAGTTGATTAACTACATAAGCACATTACGAACATGCTCCGCATTTAAAAGTCCCATGCCTTCGTGAAGAACCTTTGGATTTGTTAGGCCCATTGAACTCAAATAATTGTTTAAAATTCTGGTCTCTTCTATAAATAAATTTCAAGGGTTTATTTTTAAAAATCTCTAAATCAGAGAATTCAACAAATTTATTCCATTCCTTAGTGATAACTTCCCTAATGACACCTGAATCCCCTGAATAATCAAAAAACATGGTTTAATTGTTTTTATTTTTTTATGGAATGCACTACATGTTTTTTATCACCAGAGAAGATTTTTACTTGTTTTTAATAGCTGTACATTTTTTAATGATGTATTGATTTTCATTGGTTAATTGATGGTTTTAATTGATTGATCCTGCATAAAAGGCACTTTATTGATAATATTCAGTTTTTCTGAAGAAGACCTTGGTGTATTAGGGTCGAAAACGTATTCAATTTTTGTGGCGTTTATGCTTTTGTGGATGGTCAGTCCTTTTGAGTTATTGGATGTCGCCTTATACTCGCTTTGAATAAAGGAGTTTTACCAGGTTTTAGTCCTTTATTTGGGTTTCCAAGCAGGCCTTTTGTCTTTGGTTTTGGTATTTAAGCTTGCTTTACCATCGCTGTTTGGTTTTGGTACAAAGACAGACGGCTTGAAATGGTCAAGGTCAGATGCCAAAAATTGTACATCAGGTGTCATTATTTTCTCTAAGCAGTTATGCTGTTTCCCTTCATATCCCATGTGATTTGACAAATAATATTTGTCCCCTGTCTGTATGGTGAAAGTTTTCATTCCAAAAAGTGCCATCCACTTTGCAAAGACTGCTTGGCTAATACCATCTGTGGTTTTATTTATTTCAGAGCTTTTACTGCTCGGTGTGGTGTTTGTACTATAATCCTGGAAAATACAGTTAAATGGCTAATAATTGTATACATGGGTGGTAGTCCAGTTCCATTGGAGTCATTTTACGACTACAGAAGGTGACAGGACGTAATGTTTTTTCCATCCTGTTATTACTACCATGTGGCCATTCCTGTAACAATACAACAGATAATGTTTTCTTTCCAGCTGCTGCTTGTAACACAAATGGCAGCTTTGGTGTGGGTGCTATTAATTCTCTAGCTTGTGCTAACTTTACCTTTGGCTGTGAAAATGCTTTGTCCTCATGTGGTCCCCACTCTAAAAGGGTGGAGTTCCTTTATTCCTGCAACATTTTGTATAGTGGAACTGCCACAGCTGCATAATCCTCTATAAATTCCCTGTTGTAATTCATGATTCCCATGAATTTATGCAAATCTGCTATTGTTAGAGGTTTTTCCATTTGTAAAATGCCTTGCACACACATTGGGCAAGGAGACCTTCCTGATGATTTTATGATAGTACCTAGAAACTTAATTTCTTGTGTCATGAACTTTATTTTTTCACTTTTGACCTCAAACCCTGCCTGCTGCAGATTGTGAAAGACTTTTTTAAGAAGCCGTACATGCTCCTCCACTGTTTCAGACTGAATTAATATGTCATCAGTGTAATGTAACACTGAATCATCTTTTTCCAGCTGTTGCAGAATGGAACCTACCATCTGGTGAAAAATAACAGGAGTGTTTTGAAAGCCCCAAGGCAACCTTGTCATGACATAATGCTGATTTTTTAACATAAAGGCAAACTTTGGCCAGTCTCTTTTTCTAAGTGGTACTGCAAAAAAGCCATTTGCTAGATCTATTACTGTAAACCACTTACTTTGTGGCTTAATATGAGCCAGCTCTGGATCTCCTGAAATTAAATGTGCCCTAGGAGTTGTGTACTGATTTACTTTTCTTGAGTCAATGACAAGACGATAACTACCATCTTTTTTCTTAACTGGCCAGATAGGTGAATTTGTGGGACTGTTGCCTTTTTGTGTGATTCCTTCCTTTTCCCAGTCTGCAGTACACTTTTCCATGTGTTCTTCTGCCTCCCTAGGAGTGGGATACTGCTTTTGAAAAAGAGGTATGTAATCTTGATCACTACCTACCCCCACTGGCATTTCCAGCTTTCCACAGTCATTGGGACCTTTGCATCACATATTTGGAAATTGTTGTAAATGTTGCCACACATCTTCACTGTCTGCATTTACATGTCCTGTAGGCCTGTCAGGCTTTTCAAGTAGGGAGTGTGCACAGCAACCTGCACTTACCCCTCTCTCCCCTGTTGCCCTGTCTCCCATCCACAAATTATTGTTAGGTAAGTCCATTGCTATGCCCAAAGGTCCTAAAATGTCCATACTAATAATGGTAGTTGAACAGGATGGATACATTAAAATGCACCTTTCCATGCCAGTCCTTCTTGATGAAATTTTATGTTTACATCCTGGCTGCCTACTGCATAGCACCCTATGCCACTAAGTGCAGAAATGCAAACCTTTTTTGTAGGATTTACAGGTAACTGTCTGTTTGTGACGGATACTGCTGCTCCTGTGCCTAATAAGACATTTTGCCATAGTGATGCCTCCACCCAGATATCAATCAATGGTCGTCCGTCTCAACCCTTTTTAAAGGTAGTCAGAAAAGATACCAGGGTAGGGAGGGCCACACCCCTATTGTAAGAGAGTCCACTCATCCTCATTTTTGTTATCAGCTGCAATGTGGCATACTGCATGCTTTTGTCTGTCATCTTCTTCTGTATCTGAGTCATCTACATATTTAGATTTTTCAATTAGTTTACGTAACTGCTGCTTAACTATTTCCTCTGCTTGTTCTTCCAAGTATTTTGGATTTACAGGCAAAGTTGCCTGAAAATCTACCGGGCACGTTTCCGGTTTTCCTGTGTGCTGATGACCCTTATAGCTGTCTTTACCAATATTATATGGTCACACAGCCTTGTTTTTCTGACTTATCTTGTGAATGCTTTGGTTCTGTTTTTGGAAACACACCCTGTTCTTCCTTTCTTTTATGCCAAGCCTTGTTGTTGTCTTTCGGCTTTTCCCGGTTAGGGGTCGCCACAGCGGAACTCCGGTGCACTAATGATTGGGAGTAGATTTTGTCGAACGCCGAGGTGCCGGCTTGACGTTCAACCTTCAGAGAAGGCACACCCATTTAAGCATGTCTTTCGAACGCCCACCAAACCATGGGGAGAACATGCAGACTCCACTCAGAAGGCACTCCCCGCACTCCAGCCAAGGATCGAACGGGAGTGCCTCTTGCTGTGAGGCAACAACGCTGCCGCTGCACCACCACAGATGTAATGATCACAATTTTTCTTAACATGCCCTATATTTTTTACAGAAGAAAACATGTTGGTACCTTTTGCTCATTACCTGTATTCGATCCTTGTGCTGGAGATACAGAAGCAGGAGCTGGAGGTGCTGATGCAGTTCTCTCTGCTGGTGGTTGGTTACATCGCCATTGCCTTCATAGGTTCATAGGATGATACTAGGCTGTTGGCCCAGAGGCCTTTATAAGCCTAGCCAAGAATTTTGTCCATGTTCCCTCAAAGTCAGCACCTGTTTCCCCTGTCCAGCAGAGACATGTGGGATACCAGGGGTGTATTTTCCATTTCCCATCCAGTCGTCCAGGTCCCTCTTAAAGAGGGCTAGAGAGGTACTCTGCTTGACATGGAGAGGGAGTCTATTCCACATATGGGGGAGTCTTTGGGACACAAATCTATCCCACCAACAAATTCTGTTAATGTCACAAACCAGGTTAAGGCCTTGCGTGCGGGTTGCATGAGTGGAGTTTGTCTTACGGATATGCAGCAACTGCATCAAGGCTGGGTCTGAAATAGCCTTGTATGCCACACACAGGTCACTTCTGAGCAGTCTGTATGAGACTGAGTAGAGGGTCAGAGCTTTTAGCCTATCTGTATAAGATAGATGTTTGAGACCCTGGATTTTCCCAGTCAGGAACCTCTGTGGTCTCTCCAGCTGCTGCATGTGCTTAGCAAGGTACATGCTGAGGGGGGGGGATTGTACTCGATAATGGGTCTGATAAGGGAGGAATACAGGGATGGTATGACCTCCTTGTTCCTGGATGAAATATCTTTATTTATGAGGTGGGCGATGTAGAAAGCCTTGCGTACAACGGAGGCAATGTGGTGGTCAAAAGTCAGGTTGCTATCAACCTGGGTGCCCAAGTCCCTCACAACTGATTGCACGCTTAGTACGTTGTCATTAATGTGATAATTAGTGGGGATGATATTTTCCCCAAAGGGGATAATGATGCATTTCTTGGCATTCAGTTTGAGGCCATGGTTGTGACACCAGTCATTAGTTTGGGCAAGTCCCTCTTGGAGGATGTTCACATCACTTTAAGACAGCGCCCAATGTGCAGTCATCTGCAAACCTGGTCAGCCACAGACCACTGGTTTTAGTTTGCACCTCAGCAAAGTATATCCCAGACAGTAGAGGTCCCAAGACTGATCCTTGGAGTACATCACTCGTTATGGGTCTACTACTAGAGGTGGCTTCCCCTACTTTGACTGAGTGGGTTCTGTCAGTGAGCCAGTTATCTACCCGTCTAGTAACATACGGGTTGATGCCTAGCAGGGAGAGTTTATTTATTATGCCTGAGTGGGGAATAGTGTCAAAGGCTTTGGCTAGGTCAAGGTAGGCGGTGTGCACCATCTTCCCTCGTCGATGGCTTTGGTGACTGTTTCAAAGAAGTCGACCAAGTTTAACAGGCATGATCTCCCTTTGACAAAACCAAACTGTGTGGGGTCAAGCGTTTGGAGGCTGCCAATGCCCTTGTTTGTATGGTCAGTAATGCATTCTATGACTTTGCAGTTCAGGCTAGTTAGGCTGATGGGCCTTCCATGGCTTTTTACTTCACTAACTACTTCAGATGGCTCACCCCTTCTCCTAGTGCAAAGATATGGTGCGGGTATAATGCCCCATCATCGACCATAGTCCATCCCCTCATTAATTTTTGTACCAAATCTGTGAGGGTATTTGACTTTTCTTCATAAATCCATTTAATATCCCCTGGGACCCTTTTTACCTGTTCTAAGAAGCAATGTATTAACTGTTTCTGTACTTCTGGTTTTTGCATGTCCCTGTCTGACCTTTGATATATGATCTGAAAAGCAAGCTGAAAATGGTCACTTTGTTCCATTAATTTATCTGAGATGGTGATTTTGAAATTACCTAAAACCTTAGATGTGAGAGGCTACCCTTGTGTGTATGCCATTAGAACAGCAGTCATATGCCCTACTTTACTGTTTAACTGGTAAGCATCTTGCTTTAACTGAATGAAAGTTTTAAAACATTTGAGAATAAAAATCCAGAAACATCTGAGTAATGCTTCTGTCTACACATCAGATCCTGCAGTGTATGCTACCCACTCTTCAAATGCAAGCATGTTATAAAATGTGCCTCTCTTTTCATTCCACTGTTAAAGTTGTGTTTTGCAAATTAGTCCCTGTCAATTCAGCTAATTCATCCTCCTTATCTTGTAAACATTGTTTAAGGTCTGAAATTGTGTTTTCTAATTCTTTATGGGCTTTCTGATACTTTTCAAGAGACTCATCTTTTGATTGCAAAGTCCCTATGCGCTTTTGACATAGCTTTTGCATAGTGTCCTTAATTTGCCTGAACTCACCCTATCTGTCCCTCAGGAATTTATTAAACTCTTCTGTCAATTTATCATGAGCCTTATTCCTGTCCTTTTCTGTTTTTTTCTTGCTTAGCAGCTTTATTCCACTGTTCTACATACTTTTTAAAAGGTGTAATAAGATCTGCAGGAGATTCTGCCAGCAAGTGACTTGACAGTTGTAACTCTGAAATTACTGTAGTGACAGGACATAATTGTTTGGTGTCAGGATACAATGTACTATCAAAAGATGTTTCTCTGCAAGTTAATTTGCTAACAATGGTCTGCATGGTATTTTTATGGCATTGTACACAGAAAGCAGTTTCATATGATTCACACAATAACCACTGTCAAACCAAGCATTTTTCTGCTGAAGGTACCAATCAAATGTTACTACCCATTTACTCAACACATATACATCCACCTATCCTAATAAGGTTTTACATTTGCTAATATGCTGGTCATACCAATGTATTAATCTTTGCCAGATTTTATCTGGTCTATCACACACATCTAGAGTAAAGTTTTGTTTACATTTGTTACTAGCCTGATTTACGGCATTCATGCTGTTACGTAATTCACCAAAATGTTCTTACCAGAGTTTAAATTGACTTCAGCTGGCCAGTTCTGAGCACCATAAAGGGTTGGAAAACTTTTGTAGTTACTTGAAAAGCTGGTGAAATGAATTTGGCAGTGGCATATTTGAACCTTAAGTGTTACCAGTCCTGGAGAATTTATGGCACTACTTACTTTCTGCCCTGCAGTCCTTTCTCTGGATTCTGACGTCTGGGTAAATATATTGCTACAAACTGTGGAAATTGAAGCGCTTCTATTCTGGACTTAATCATGTACATAAATGTTATGTTGCCCCCATCTCGCCTTCATTTTTGCTGGTTGGGTTCGGAGCCAATCGTCGGCTCCGAGTCGGCCATTTTACTATAGCTCAAGAGCTTACACAGGCTCGAAGCTAACTCCTATCCCAACATGCCTAGTGGTAGCTATCCAGATCTCGTTTGCCGCTTGGAGCATTGAGATTGCGACTATGTTCTTAGTTTTTCGTATTTTGCTATCTTCCTTTTTTAGCAGTTTAATTACCTTTGTGGTGTCTGTTTTAGTTCTTGTTTAAACAAAACAACCTTCTGACCTTCCTCAGCTGTTGTTTCTTGGTTTTTCTTGGCCATCATTTTCTTAGGCCTTGCTTTCCCCTTTAGCCCGTTTAACTTAGAGGATTCTTCTCTTCTTCCCTGCTTTCTGTTGGAATAGCCTTTCAAGTTAGAGGCTCTCCTATTGGGGGAGTCGCCATTGTACTTAGAGGCTCTCCCCTTTCTCCTTCTTTTTCCAAAAAAAAAAAAAAGTATCCTTGTTTGTGGTAGTGTTTGTAGTTCTGTTTTTGCTAGCTGTTACAGCCTTGTTTTTTGCTGTTTGTGTTTTCTGGTATCCAGCATGTCCAAAGAGTCAAAACCTCAAAACCCTCCGGCTTTAAGAAATGTGACTCGTGCTGCCACAAAATGTCCCTTACGGACGGGCACACGAGTTGTGTTTACTGTTTAGGTGCTGTTCATCTGCAGGACTCATGCTCTATCTGTCACGCTTTCAGTTCCAGAATCCTTCAGGACTCATGCTCTATCTATCACGCTTTCAGTTCCAGAATCCTGCAGGAGAGAAAAAACAAACTGATTTTGCGTGGCCTTCTGAAGAACCCTTAAGATCCTTTGTCTCTGGTTCCTCAGCCAGCTAAACAGTCTGACAGATCTCCTAAACCATCCTCAATGATTCCGATTTCGGAACAACCAAAATCTGCTGTGAAATTTTTGGCTGTGTCAGTTCCCAGTATTGGTTCTGACAAAGCTATGTCTCCGGCGGCTCCATCAGTGTCTTCGGAGGCAGTCCAGGCCCATAAAAGAACCAGGTCTCCCTCTTTGGAGCCGGTGCACTCTGCTCCACAGTCTCCTTTGTTACAGTCTGTGGCAGGCAGTCACCAGTCCTCCTCTCACTCCTGTCGGTCCTCCAGGCTTTCAGATCATGATGTGGAGAGAGTGGCTAATAGGCTTCTCAAGTCACAGGCACTTGCCAAATTACTATTGAGCCCAACCCATAAGGAATTGGTTCCTTCAGCCCATACAACTTCTCTAGCAGTTCCTCCTCCAACTCTCTTTAGCTCAGAGCCGGAGTGCATGGATGTCGTGGTTGTGGAACCGTCAGCTCCGGTTACTTCTCCTTTATGGTTCCGACTCCTGCTTCAATCTCCTCGATGTTTCAGTCCATCGAGGGATCTGGGTGCCGAAGCTCTCTCATCGGCTCCGAGGGGGGAAGTGGCATTGGACCCTTGTCCGACCCTCTCTCCCTTTCAGAGCTTCGGCGCAGGTGAGTTCAACTCCCACAACAGCCTCGGAGCCATTGCTCTTGGTTCACAGGAGATCTCTGGGCTGTTCGGAGCTGGAGGCTCGGGACCGTGGTGCCTTCAAGGTGATGAGGAGCGTGCTGTCTCCTGAGACCGCTCCACCCTCGGCTCCATTGGCTCCTTCTCCCTCTGTGCCTGCCTTTAACCCTCCTGCTCCCTCCAAGCATAGGGAACCAATGCCCCAGGACTCCCCATCGGGCGAACTCATTTCTTCGAAAACCTCCCCCGAACATGCGGAGGAGGTCCCTCGGAAGAATAAATGTAAGAGGAAGCATTTAGACTCCCCTGAGTCCATTACTTCAGACACAGACTTGGATGAATCGGAAGGGCCCCCACGGTCCCCCTCTGAGGGTGTCTCCTTTTTGGACATCTTGGATATCCTTAGACAGGGGTGGCTGGAGGTCTCTAGCCCCTTCTGAGGACGAGTCTGTCTTAACACATTTGGTTCCCGACCCTCCGCCTATTAGGTGTCTCCTCCTTTTGACCCACTTTTGTCTGTAGTGAGTCAGAAGGTGTGGAGTGCTCCAGAGACCATGGAACCAGTTCCGCAGAGACCAATTAAATTTATAACTGCCCCCGAAGACAAGTCCTTCCTTTCCCAAGGGGTTCCTGTTGATGCTATGGTGGTGGCAGCAGCCAATAAAAAGGAAACTTCATCTGTCCATCCACCGAACAAGGAGTTCCGTACGATGGACAGGTATGGGAAGCGTATGTTCTCTTCAGCGACCTTTACTCTCAGGTCGCTGAATTATTTGTCACACTTCACGCAACTTCAGAGGGATCTCCTAAAGGAGTTGGGAGATACCTTGCAGGATCCTACAGCTGAGGGAGTTGTGAACAGGGCTGCTTCCCAGCTTGCGACCTTGACTTCAGTGGTTAACTCCTCCATGAGGCTCATTTCTTATGCGGCAGATGGAGCAAGTAGGGCAGCAGGTACCGGAGTTGCTTTGCAGAGACACTCTTGGATGCGCCTTTGTCAATTTGCAGAACCCTTCAAGTCCTTCTTTATCAATAACCTTTTTGATGGCTTGTCCTTGTTTGGGCCTCAGGTAAAATAGACTTTCACCAGGTGTGAAAAGGATGGCAAGAATCTCGCTGCCATAGGAGTCTGTTTTTCCACTCCATCTAGACCCTACCCTAAAGGTTGAAGAGTGGGAAAATGTTGTTGTGTCTTTTGGCTTTTCCCGGTTAGGGGTCGCCACAGCGGAACTCCGGTCCGCTAATGATTGGCAGTAGATTTTTATGTGCCGAGTTGCCGGCCCTGATGCACAACCTTCAATGAAGGTATGCCCATTCACGCATGTCTCCACACAGAAGACGTTCTAGCTGAGAATCGAACAAGACAACATCTTACTGTGAGGTGACAATGCTACCGCAGCACCACCACCGCAGCAAGAGTGGGAAAAGGTGGTTTTGAAAATCCCAGAGAGCTTTGCCTGACACACATGGAGAATTTTACTCCAGGGGCAGAGGGGGAAACAATAATGGAAGACGCCGGCCTTGCGGCTGGGGGTTGGCAACAGCAGGGTGACGGAGATACATTCTCTGCAAGACCCTTTCAGCACTCCTGAAGGGAGGCCCAACTGTCTGCCTCTGGAGGCAGTCGGGGGCAGAATATCATTGTACCCAACAGCCTGGCAAACTGTTACAAAAGATGCATGGGTACTGTCAATATCCAGGGGTTACAAAATTCCCTTTTCCCAGTTGCCTCCCTCAAGAACAAAACATTCAATCCCAGATGTTCCAGTCTTTGGGATCAAGCAATCCTAGAAGTACAAACATTGCTAGACAAAATAGCCATCAAAGAAGTCCCCGCAGACCAAATCAAATCTGGAACTTACTCAAGGTTCTTTTTAGTTCGAAAAAAGACAGGTGACTGGAGACCCATCTTGGATCTCAGCAAGCTAAACAAATCAGTAAAAAAAAAAAGCAAAGTTCCGGATGGTAACACTGCAGTCCATTCTTCCCTTTTTAGGTCAGGACAATTAGATATGCTCCATCGATCTCCAGGATGCGTACTACCACATAAAAATGGACAGACGATCCAGGAGATTCCTACGCTTCCGCCTGGAAGCTAGTCATTATCAGTTCAGAGCTCTGCCCTTTGGTCTCACCACAGCCCCCAGGGTGTTCACCAAGTGTATGGCAGTGGTCACGGCTCACCTGAGACGTTTAGGATTCCAGGTGTTTCCATATCTAGACGACTGGCTCCTCACTGCTACCACCGAGCATCAACTGATCAAAGCACGGGACTACACAATTCAAACCTGTTCCCAGCTAGGCATCACCATAAACTATGAAAAGTCTGCCTTGTTAGTCTGTTACCTTCATAGGGGCAGACCTAGACACAAGAGCCTTGATACCAAGCTGCCTCAAGACAGGATGTCAACCATTCGTCAGCAAGTTTCATTCCTCATGAAAAAGAAGAGAGTTCAGGCAAGAGAGGTATTGAAGGTCTTGGACTCAGTGGCTGCAGCAATTATTCTAGTCCCTATGGCTCGCTTCCACACGAGAATTCTGCAGTCTCTTATTTTCGCTCAGTGGTCATTCCAGGATTTACCAATGTCACATATGATCGCGATCATGGAATCCTGCAAAAAGGACTTAATATGATGGCTTGTCTCCCCCCAGGTGACTCTGGGCAGACCCTTTCTAGACCCCCATCCAGTAGCCATAGTGACCACGGACGCCTCCCAGATAAGGTGGGGGGCATTATCTGGGACAGACTGTCCAAGGAATGTGGCAGCCACATGGGTACCACTTGCACATCAATGTTCTAGAGATGAGAGCAGTGCTTCTGGCATTGAAAGCACTTCAAAACTCTCTACCTACAGGAACTATTGCAATTCAGACATACGATATGTCAGTGGTATGGTATATCAACAAACAGGGCGGGGCCAGATCTTACCCCTTGTGTCAGGAGGCCTTTCGAGTATGGCAATGGCCAATGTCTTCCCAATGTTTTCTGACTGCAATGCACATTCCTGGGAAATCCAACATGATAGCAGACAGGCTCAGCAGGGCTATCCTCATGCCTCACGAGTGGTGCCTGAAGCAAGAAGTTGTAGACTTGATTTTTCGCAAATGGGACCAGCCATGCTGTGATCTTTTTGCTACTCCCCTCAACAACAAATGCAGCAGCTACTTCACCTTAGTCCCCCCACTGGGACAGTCACCCAGGGATGCACTTGTTCAGAATTGGCCTCCGGGACTACTTTATGCCTTTCCACCTTTTCTTCTGATCCCCAAGGTACTTCAGAAAACAAAGCTGCTGGGTTGCAAGCTCATCCTCATTGCTCCTTACTGGCCTCATCAGATATGGTTCCCATTTCTCTGCCATCATCTACAAGTGGAGCCTTGGATACTGGACCCAGTTCCGGACCTCCTGATGCATCAGTTGGGCGTGCTCCACCCCTCCCGCCAAACTGTCAGACTGACAGCTTGGTTTCTCCACTTCCAGTTTTAGCCAGGCTCCCCAACTTTTCCCCAGCAGTATAGCACATCCTGGTGTCTTCTCACAAGCCCATTATCAGAAAGATTTATACTAGCAAATAGAAAAGGTTCTCTTATTGGGCAAAGAATAATGATAGTGATCCTTTCACTGCTCCTGTTCCCAGGATTCTTGATTTCCTGGCTGAAACGTTCGAATGAGGGGCAGCTGGAGCTACCATTAAGGTCCAACTGGCTGCCATCTCCAATTTTCATGTGGGAGAGTTGGACTCTAACATCATGTCCCATAAGCTGTGCAAAGCATTCTTACGAGATACAACACTGTTATGGCCCCCCAGTAATAGAAACCCCGCCTCCCCTGGACCTACACTTTGTTTTAGCCTCTCTGGTTCATCCACCCTTTGAACCAGCATCATCTTGTCCCTTGAAATTTCTGTCTTGGAAAACCCTCTTCTTGATTGCCATCACCTCAGCTAGATGGGTTTCTGAATTACACGCTTTATCTATTCGCCTGCCGTATCTCATCTTTCACAAAGATAGAGTTTCTGTCAGAACCAATCCCTCCTTCTTGCCAAAGGTGTGTGAGTATAATTTAAATCAGTCCATCGAGGTTCCTGTATTCTTTTCCAATTATGGCAACATGGCAGAGTATAAACTCCACCAATTAGATGTTCATAGACAATTAAGCTTTTATTTACACAGGACCAAGGACTGTAGAAAATCAGATCATTTGTTTGTATCCTTTGTCGACAATAAACAAGGTTCTCCAGTTTCAAAAGTGACGTTATTAAAATGGCTGCCAGACACAATCAGCTGTACTTATGATCTGCGGAACAAAAAGCTTCCAGGGAAAGCCAGAGGATTCTCAACCAGGGCCTTGAATACCTCTGTTGCTTTCCAAGCAAAATTGCCTTTAGATTCAATCTGTGCAGCAGCAACATGAGCAAATCCTCATACCTTTATCACTCATTACAAAGTGGATGTGGTGTCCCGGAACAGGGCATCCTTTGCTTCCACGGTCCTGAAAAGTTTGTTCCATTGAACCACCTGAGAACCAGGTGCTGGGGTCATGGTCCCAACCAGCAAGAACTAAGGCGAGATGGGGACAACATAACATAAAGAAGTTATGTACCTACCATAACGTTCCATGTTTGTTGTCCTTCATCTCATCTTCCTTCTTGCATCCCTCCCTTCCCCCTTCCTGGAGGATTGAGAGGAATTCCTTCATTGGTTAAACTGGCTGAGTTTCCTGTTGACATACCAGGTTAGTTGACCATGCTTTGGTGTTCCTTTTTCCTCCTTAACCTTTGCATGTGGATTGTTCCTTTATACACAAGTTTTCCTTTTGTGTAAGATCTTAATAAAATTTGCATTTTACTTTTATGGTCTAGTGTGGGCTATCACAATCAAGATCTGGGTAGCTACCGCTAGGCATGTTGGGATATGGGTTAGCCTCAAGCCAGTATAAGCTCTCAGTCTCGAGCTATAGTAAAACGGCTGAGTCAGAGCCGAGGATTGGTTCCGAACCCAACCAGCAAGAAGGAAGGCAAGATGAAGGACAACAAACATGGAACGTTATGGTAGGTACATAACTTCTTTTTACTGCGCTTTTACTGAAGTAACCTTATACAAGGCAAAGACACCACTCCCTTTGTGTTCGAATGCAGGCAAGGCTCACCATTGAATTTATTTAAAAATGAATTGATTGAATGTCACTGACAGTCTTGATTTATCTTACTGAAGCTGCCGACTACAGCTCTGTGTTAGTGTCTAATTAAATGCAGATGTTTGTCAGATGTGCATTTTTTAGTGCCTTGTAGAAAACAAACTGTGATTAATGCAGATAAACTTTGCAGATTATTAACCTTCTCAGCAGTATATTGTGCAGAAACTAATAAAGTAACTGCCTATATAACAGACCACAAGTACAACAATAATATACAGCTTGCAGGGTTTACTGTCTTCAAGTTTCTTTTCAATACAGCATAAAATGTTTTCTCCAGTAAACAGCTCTAACAGATCTCTCTAGAAGTCAGATTACATCTCACATATATACATTCTTATGAAAACAGTGTTTTGGGAACTCTCAAAGTCATTACTTTGGTATTTAGGGATCTTTCCTGTCTGAGAATGTTTCTGTGTGAAAACTGTCTTTTGATGATGTCATGCAGTCTGCTAATTTAAATTTTTAGGGAGTCTTTCCTGTTTGGGAATGTTTCTGTGTCAAAGCAGTCTTCCGATGGTGTTATGCAGTCTGTTAATAATCTCCTTTGCGTTCTTGTTTCAAGGTGAATTACGTGACAGTTCAGTAAGTTGTTCTTGCACCTGGGTCCTTATCTGTAAACCTTGGAGCTTGTTCCAGACACTGAACATTCAACTTATTCTTATCAGTGTTTTCTCAAGCTGTACCAGACTTCATGTTATATTGCATGAATGCTGTTTTATTTATTTAATTTTTAGCTGAGAATAGTTTAACTCTTTAATATGTGTATGCCAGCAAACAGAAAAGCACGCATCAAATTGACTATATTATTCCTACATATATTATAGCAACAGACGTGTATATGCATCTAACTAACAAACAAAAGTGCACATGCATTTATAAATTTATATATATATATATATATATATATATATATATATATATATATATACATATATAAAATGTTAAAGTCCTAATCTCATTGCGTTATACAATAAGAAGCTGCAAAGAAGAGCTGGGGAATGAGGGAGGAGCTCAAGAGCTTGTAGTATCCATGAGCTGTGAAACAGTGGAAAAGTTGGATCAGAGGATCGGATCCAAACCCATATGTTGAGGAAGAATGAAAATGGACAGCACAGATGGAACATTATAATGAGTATATAACTTCTTTTTATATATGATTATGCTAGCTGAATATAAAAGTTATGTGATATGACATTAGTTATGAATTAATATGTCATAAAAATGTATGACTCCGTAGGATGTTTGATTTTATTTCAAGCAGCCTTAAGACTTTACAGCTCTCGAAAAATAATTTTGTGGTGGTCTTTGGCTACTAATGGATAACTTTTGATCCCTTTATCTCTTGAAACACCAGTATATATGCATGGAGACTCCAGTGCCAGATGTTGCTTTTTTATATCATGAAATTGTTTATTTTTGCATACTTGTATCTTAAAGGAATATATAAGGCATATTATATTCTTACTCATAGCTATAGTGGTGGTGTTGCAGTAGGATTGTCGCCTCACAGTAAGACGTTGTCCTGTTCGATTCTCAGCTAGAACGTCTTCTGTGTGGAGACATGCGTGAATGGGTGTACCTTCGTTGAAGGTTGTGTGTCAGGGTTGGCAACTCGGCACATAAAAATCTACTGCCAATCTTTAGCGGACCGGAGTTCAGCTGTGGTGACCCCTAACCAGGAAAAGCCGAAAGACACAACAACTCATAGCTATTTTTTTGGAAGGCATTATTCTTCTTTACTATTGTTATGAGACATCTGTGATCATATTCTCAGTCTGGATTCTATAATCAAGTTTATTATGTATTTTGAGAACTGTTCAAGATGTTATGTAATTGTCTATTTTGGTATTTATGTACAGTTTTCCTAGACATGTTGACTGTAAACATGGACTACTGATTTGTGTTTACTTGTATTTGCAGTTTAACATCTAACTGTAAATTTGTGTACTTGCAATCAAGCTTATTTATTATAGTTTTTGAGAACAACGTAAGAAGTTTTCATTTTATTAGTTTATGCCAACTGCTGTACCTTGTTAGGATTTTGATTATTTTATGTTTTTATGTTCTTTTATGACTTTTTAATCATATAACTGATCATATGACCTATATATTCTTTATTTAATTTTGGAAGTCTTACTTTGCTATTTCGATCGGCATTGATAACACCTTAGGGGTAAAAATGAAGTATGCTGCTGCCAGCCCTTCTTTAAAGGAGCCAATGAAACTTCTTGGTGCTAGTGTGGCTTTTGGATTATCTTATGTATTTGTTTCCCATGTACCTGCCTTTATGCTCAACTGATTGGATTTTTTTAATGTTTTTGTGGTGTGTGTGTGTGTGTGTGTGTGTGTGTGTGTGTGTGTGTGTGCGTGTGTAGACATTGTTTTTGTGTGTGTGTAAACATTTATATATCTAAACGTACATACATGCATATATATATATATATATATATATATATGTGTGTGTGTGTGTGTGTGTGTGTGTGTGTGTTTATTATATATATTTATATGCTAATACCTATATTGCACATTACTGGGGCTAAGATAAAACTTACTTAACTACAGTATTCCATGATCTTGCTGTTTTCATTGCCATCTTGTCAGTTGATGAGACTGCACTACTCAGTTTTGGTTCGATGAACATGCATACAGAAGGGGGTGATCCGTATGTGTGTATAAGTAGTGATATATGTAGGTATTTAGGTCTTTATCTGATATTTCAGTAGCCCACAGTTTGTCAGAAGAATTTCATTGATTAGTTTTCATTGAAACAGTGTAGTGGTGTGGAGTAAGAATACTTAATAGCAGAAATAAGGAAATTCTGCTTATCCTCACGGAGATGTGTAAGCATGTGGGATGCACGGGGGCAAGCACTTTATATATTTTATTGTAGTTGAAGGGTGGTAGTCTGATAGTGATTTCTATATTGAATCTTGATATAAATTTGCATTGATAATTCAGTATGGGCCATATACATACATACACTCGTGTGAATATCTGTATCTATAAGCATACACACACTCACATGTGTGTGTGTTGATTTATCAAAATGCACAACCATTGATGCTCAGGTGATCAATGCTATCATTTTGAAAAATAAACATAAAAAAACTGACAAAGTCAGGAAAAAAAATCACAAAAGGAAACCATTTACTTTTGAGAACCAATCACCATAACCCCACCACACACTCAGACCTAATTTGTCTGAATAGCGGTAGTGTCACATAAAGGGTTTTCTAAATTAAGGTGCAGGGTTAGGGTTAGCGAAGCCCCCCAGCAACACTTTACTAATGTGTGCTAACCCTAATCTAGTAACCTTAAACTTACATCTTAACTTGGAAAACACATTTTTGTAACATGACTGCTACATAACCCTCAACACAAGTGCCAAAACACACTCACAACACTAAGTCTCTCTCCTTAATTAGCTCTTACAGTAAGCCTATCCCACACACACTAGCACAAACACTCCCACCTCTACTGTTGAAACCTTCAGTATATCTGAAAGTTTCATTATTAGTATCCAGACCCACACTTACTTTACCCACATGCATTTGATGTTTTTTTTTTCCATCAGATAGCTTCAAAGTTTGAATGTAACAGTAAAAGACATTTCAGTGTCATTCACTCCATCAAAGAGCAGCCAGATTGACAGAGTGAATGACTCCTGTAGCACCTATATGTATGTCTGTGTGTGTGTTTGTGTGTGTACACACATACGCACACACACACACACATATATATATATATATATATATATATATATATATATATATATATATATATATGTGTGTGTGTGTGTGTGTATGTATGTAAAACAGGGCCTCAAAGATCTACCATATACAGATAGGCTCTGGCATGCAGGGCAATCATGAACCCCACCTTGATGGGTCTGCTTCATTTCTGCAAGTCAAGCTCCACTCGAGTAACTTGCACATGCGGCCTCAACTTGGTCTGTTACATCAACAGGACTTGTTGGCAGGACAGATTTGTTTCCCAGAGACTCCCCCATCTGTGGGATAGACACCCTCTGCATGTCAAGCAGAGTAACTCTTTAGCCCTTTTTAAGCACAACCTGGATAACTGGATGGGAAACAGAAAGTATACCCCTAGGATTCCACCCATGTCCTTGCTGGACAGGGACATCGGGTGCTGATTTGTCTAAACATTGTCTAAACTCTTGGCTAAGCTTATAAGGGCCTCGGGGCCAATAGCCTAGTAACCTCCTATGATCCTATGGTGTATATGTATGTATGTATACATACACACGTGTGTGTGTGTGTGTGTGTGTGTGTGTGTGTGTATATATATATATATATACATACACACACACACACACACACACACATATATATATATATATATATATATATATATATATATATGTACACATAGATATATATACATATAAATATAGATATAGGTATATACACATATTTTCACACTCATATACACATTTCCGTTTGTGGCTGAAAAGTATTTATGAAAGACCAATATACATATTTACACACTCATATACACATTTCCCTTTGTGACTGAAAAGTATTTATGAAAGACCAATGAATTACCCAGTTAACAAGTGAGGCTGGAATCCATAAACAGTATGAGTAGTATACAGCAGTAGTTTCTGTCATTAACTGCCATATGCAGGATGTTTGCAGTTCAGAAACACAAGTTGTGTAGCAGTACAGTAGCCTCTACTGTGCTTTATAGTTAATATGTAAATGAGTTAATAAATAGATGTAAACAGAGCACAACTAGAGTAAGTAGTAATGAAAGGAAATGAAGGGATTAAAAAATGCCATCAATCTTAGACGCATATGCAGTACGTTGTACACTAGTTGGTATAGCAGTAGAAAAACATTCAGCATGTTAGAAATTTTAAGTGTTGCATGTTAGCAGTGGTGGCAGTCTTGCATAACAACACCTGTTCTGGCTTTGGTTGGCCCTAGTCTAGTGGCATATAACAACCAACCACATCAACAGTGTCAATTTAGGCTGTTTCTTACACACCATAACCTGACTGATCAGCAAACAGTCGATTGCTTTATTGTGGATCGTGACATAGTAAGACATTTGCTATACACGTATTAACTCCATACTGAACCTAGGAGGATGCATGGGGTATCTGTCTTTGTGGGGAGCAGGGTACATGTAGCACTTACCTTCATAGCTACTGACACTTACCAACACCCATTTGAGAACATATCAGGTATGTTGCAGTTTTCGGCCTTACAAACACTTAACAAGTTACATGACTTTATGCTTCTTCATGCCAACGATTATATCTGACTATATCTGATTACACAAGACAGCAGAAGTGAGAGTAACAGTTTTTCATGGCTTCTATAACATTGCATGCCTCCCTGAAGTACTGTGTATCATAGATTGCACACATGCTGTAAAAATGTCCATAAATGCCCACCTGACCCCTGCTCATAGATGTATATGAACATGAAATGTTACCATTCTTTGAGATTCCAGGTAGTCTGCAGTGCAGAAAAGATCTTCTCCAATGTCCACATGCTTCCAGGGCATGAACCCCTTATTTGGCACTTTTAATTTCTTTCATCATTTCTAGAAAGGTGACTTCTCTTAGGGCTAATCTAGTTAGTTTGTGAATGGTTAGACTGCAAAGTAAATGTGTGCGAATTCATAAACAATGCATTAAACCACTACCACTTTCCACCCTTTTTTTTTTTTTTTTGCATGTGATTCTGGATCCCCCTAAACCCTGGGCTAATGACTCCCGGCTGCTATTCTGAAACTGCCTGAAATGGCATATAGCACTCCTCATACAGTCACAGAATGCCATATAACACACTTCTTTGTCCTAAAGGCATGCTTCCACTACCTTCACACATCTAGTGTGGCACTGCAATATGCCCTGAAATAGCCATGCAAGTTAGTTGTTGTCTGTACCTTTCTGCATAACATGGTAATGCAGAAACAGTCTGACCAACCCCATGACATGGCTGCATTAAGCCTTGTCCCAGACACCACAACAGTAGTAAGCAGAGATGGCAGTTAGATGGAACATTATGATGCACTTGCAGGAATGCCCCCTCCCCCAAACAGATAGCGACAGGAGCAGTACATGGTGGTGGCAATGAAGCAGTGACATCTGGTTGACAACTGTGGGCCAAAGCAGTTGTATGTACATGGTATTGGACAAAAGAAATGTGGTACATGGTGTATTAGTGTGAAGTTGCTGTTACAAGCATTAAAAAAAAAGAAGAAGAAACTTCACAGTGTGGAGGGTGTGATGTTCACTTCCTGAATTATGTCATGCACTTAGTTCATTTAATAAAAATCAAACTGTAAAATATGTGCTACAAAGTAATTAAATAGAAAATAGTAGGTAGTCCACAGCTGTGTTAAAAATAGAATATCCTTTATTGAAATACACACACAAGCAATCCTAGTTGAGTATAATGATCAGCATCAAAAGCATGCCTTATTTATAGGTAATAAGGTTGTTTGGAGCATGGGAGTAGTTACAGAGGATGGTTCTGTTAAGAGCAATAAAGGCATTAAAATCATTCCTTTAGCCAAGTCCCCCTCCCTCCTTAACACCATAGTGTAATCAGAGACTGTGCTACCTAAAACTGAAACTAAAAAGCTAGAGACAAATTACAGTCTAAGACTATATTAACATTTTGTATAGGCTAACCAACCAAACATAAAGATACATATATGACCATTTGTAATTCTATTGCACAGATCAGGTTCAAATTAACATCTAAATAGTATGTTACCTTTTTCAACATATATTTCTACTTACATTTGTTTACATGTGGCACAGAATTAAAGTCGACCATCTCTTCATATTCATGTTCTGCTTGTGCAGAGGAATGTCACTTGTTAGGTCTGATCCCACTCTGATGAACCTTTTGAACATCCACAACACAAACAGCATCAGAACTACTAGATATACAGACCTAAATTTTGTTTGTCATAGGATCATAGGAAGTTACTAGGCTATTGGCCCTGAGGCCCTTACAAGCCTAGCCAAGAATTTAGCCCATGTTCCAAAAAGTCAGCACCCTATGCCACTGTTCAGCAGGGACATAGGTGGAATCCCATGGATGTATTTTTCTGTTCCCCATCCAGTTATCCATGTTGCACTTAAAAAGGTTTAATGAGGTAGTCTGCTGTACATGAAGAGGGAGTCTAAACAGAGGGTACTGGAAGAGAACCTCACATCGTCATAATTAGGTCATGTTGGAGAGGCAGATATCTATCTATCTTAGAGAATTCCCATTCTCTGGAATAGATTTTCCATTTATGTGAAACAAAGTCCCTCCCTAACCCTATTTAAGTGTAACTTGGGCCACTGTATGGGAAATTGAAAATTATCCCCTGGACTGGCACCTAAATCTCTGATGGATGGAGGCAGTCATTAAATCATGTCATAACCAACTCTCACTCACTATATAATTGTCTAAAGCATATAACTTATGAGAGACAATTGAGTTGCATGGGTAGGCTTACAAAGAACCCAGTGGTTGCTAACTTAGTATACACCTATGAACCTATATAATTATTTGTAATTGTAAAGCTCAGACCAGGTGCAGTTTATTCAGCTCTGGCCCAAGCATATTGAAAACGTTTGCCATCTATATATTCTGCTGATTTTCAGTTTGTCTGTGTTATAAGATTAAGTACTTGGCCACATGCAATGTGCAATACTACAAGCTATAGAAATTCTTTCCAGATTAGACTGTCTGGAAGGTAATATTTTCTTAAAGTCCCCCTTATTACTAGTTTATAGTTTGTATATGCATGCTGTGTAAAACTGATGTCTGTTGTGGTCTTATACTTGTAACAAAGTCTATATTCTGGTATCATTTTTATTCATTTTATTTGCTTAAATGGCCTGGAATATGGTTAAAAGGATCCTTGGAACAGTTTAGTTATCCAGTTAGCAAAATAAAGTACAATATACCACCAGAGATTAGGTCAAAGTGGTACAGCGGTAACGTTGTTGCCTCACAGCAAGAGGCTCTCCCGTTCGAGTCTCGGCTGGAGTGCCTTCTGTGTGGAGTCTGCACGTCCTCCCCATGGTCGAGTAACGTTCGAAAGATATGCGTGAATGGGCGTGCCTTCATTGAAGGTTGGGCGTCGGGTTGGCACCTTGGCACCTGTAAAAAATCTACTGCCAATCATTAGCGGACTGGAGTTCTGCTGTGGCGACCCCTAACACCTAAAAGCCGAAAGAACAACAACCGTAAGAACTTTATAAATCAATGAGATAGCAAGTAAAGAAGGACTCATAATGCCACTGCTTCAACGATAATAGTTAAGCTACTGTTTATATTAGAGAACACTTGTTTAAAATACTGTTTTCTAGGTCCTGTTACAACCTTAGGTAGATTTTCTAAGCACATTTCATCCTACTTTCTTCATACTTTTCTATATTTTCTGCCAGTTTTCATTGTGTTGCTACAAGTATTTTTATCTGTTTAGAAATTTACTTTTTGTGCTTACTGCATTATATGCTTACATTCTATCATAACTTTCATTGATAACTTTCCTTATGTTAATGTTATATTCCACATACATTTTTTTTAGAAGTACTTAGGCCATTGTTTTTGAATTATTTTTTTTTAAAGTTTATGATCATTATTACTGTCACATTGTTCTGTTTTCTGTACCTGCTGGCCTGGGTTGTGCTTGAATGGGTCAGTATGTTTACCTTGTTAAATGTATAAATAAAATAAAACAACATACACAGGAATCAGACTAAGCTGGTCAGTGCATGGTCTGGTCACATTATACATCAGGCATCACCTCATCACAGCACAGGATGGATTGTGTTGTTGGTCACAGTCTTCATCAATTACACATGACTGGGAGCAAAGTATTGCAAAACTCAAAACAAATCAGATAGGACACAGGATAGACACGTGTGTGGGGGAAGTGAGGACTGCAGTCTGTTTATATAAGGAGTCACGGAGTGACATGTCTTACAACAGGGATGGAGTGCCATTGTTTGACCTGGATACAGATTGCATTAATTGCTGAAAAGTAACAGGAATTGTGAACACCCAGTACAGGAATGAAATGCCACTTTATGACCTGGACCTAGACACATATTTTGTTGGCTGGTGATGGGTGACAGGGCTTGTGACCTTCTGGGACATGGATGGTGTGCCACTGCATGACCTGGGTACAGGTTTTCATGGCTAGTCACAGTGAAGGTTACAGAGCTTCTGACATATTGTGACAGTAGTTTTATGTTTGCACTCTGCAAAGACCCCAGTACATGTGTACCACTGATTCATGCCTATTCTAGCCACCTATTTTCTGTCAAGAGAATGCTCACATCGATGATGGGCAGCATTCTTTGGAATACCATAGTGTCCTTGCCAGCTTCAGTGCAGATTATGTGGTGGCAGACTGTGCCTGGTGACATTTCTGTGTATCTGAGGCTTTATCACCAGTGCTTTGTGCACATAGGAGCCTAATAGGAGATGAGATGTCTTTGTGTATCCCTGTGTTACTAACCTATGGCAGGTATGCCTACATTAGAAGTGCTGTACATACATGAACCTGCCCCCTCACTCCTGCCCACGGAGTGACATGTCTTACAACAGGGATGGAGTGCCATTGTTTGACCTGGATACAGATTGCATTAATTGCTGAAAAGTAACAGGAATTGTGAACACCCAGTACAGGAATGAAATGCCACTTTATGACCTGGACCTGGACACATATTTTGTTGGCTGGTGATGGGTGACAGGGCTTGTGACCTTCTGGGACATGGATGGTGTGCCACTGCATGACCTGGGTACAGGTTTTCATGGCTAGTCACAGTGAAGGTTACAGAGCTTCTGACATATTGTGACAGTAGTTTTATGTTTGCACTCTGCAAAGACCCCAGTACATGTGTACCACTGATTCATGCCTATTCTAGCCACCTATTTTCTGTCAAGAGAATGCTCACATCGATGATGGGCAGCATTCTTTGGAATACCATAGTGTCCTTGCCAGCTTCAGTGCAGATTATGTGGTGGCAGACTGTGCCTGGTGACATTTCTGTGTATCTGAGGCTTTATCACCAGTGCTTTGTGCACATAGGAGCCTAATAGGAGATGAGATGTCTTTGTGTATCCCTGTGTTACTAACCTATGGCAGGTATGCCTACATTAGAAGTGCTGTACATACATGAACCTGCCCCCTATAACACAGGGGAATAAAGTATGTGTGTGTCATCCACAGGACACCTCCTTCTCTCTCTATGGGGATTCTGGGTACTTAACGCTATACAGCCACAGTGTCTCCACTAGTTCTGGCCATGTCTTTACACTGTATGAAAGATTCCTTACTACCTATGATTAACATGGACAGAGACATTGTGCTCCAAGACTGTGAATCATAACGGTCTCCATCAATACTATCAAAGAATAGCCCCTGTTGTACTGACATCAGCCATTTCACCAGACTCAGACATAAGTATATTTTGTCCATCACTGCTGATACTTGTGAATTCAGAACATACATGGTTTCATGGTGAACCTAGTGGTGTCGGTACCCATGTGACATGCAGGACAAGGGATTTTCAAGCAGTAAAGGAACTTGTATACAAGCTTAGCGTCAGTTGTGGTACCACATCCTTTTAGCCATGAAGTGTCTTTAAAAAGAAATGTGCATTTTGCAAGCTGGATTACATGTCTAAGAACAGCATAGCCAAACCTCTGGCCGATGGTACTAACTTGGTATATCAGCAAAGAAAACAAGGGGAGTGACTGGATTATCTGGCACAAACATCCAGACCATCTCTGTGAATAATGCATGATACGTCACCCCAGACAAGGACACATGTTCACTGTCCATAAGTGCTGCTGAAAATGAAAGCCCCTCTCTGAGTAGATTGTTCCAGATTAGTCTACAATACCTTGCACTAGGCTTGACCAGTTATATTTGTGAGGCACAAGCAGATACTGGCCTGTTGCACTGCTCTTCCCCTATAGCACATATGTGTTGCAGCAAGGACTAACATACCTGGTTTTATAATGGTAAGATTGTGACCTTTATAATCAGTAGATGCAGGCCATGCTGCTTAAAGCCTTGCAACAGGATCTTATTCTCTATAGGGCCGAAGTTTTCCAGCCAGTGCTAATCTGGTTATACTCTGGACATACTGAAACCCTGATATACAGAAAGAGAATAGCAGTGCATATTTATACATTCTGAAGAGTATATTTACAGATGGTGTAAATGTGCATGCTTCACACAGGTACATATTCACAATATGCAGAACGTACAAGCTGTGGTGCATCAGAACATTTTAATTCATGGTACAGGCTGGACTTTTAATGGTCTGTCAGGGTAGGAAATGTTGCACACGTTGTAAAACCTCTGTAAATAACATACCCATGATTGGATCTAGATGGCATACCTGGCAGAAGGGAAGGGGAGTGTATGTGATACTGCTGGCTGACCAGAACCCTGCTAGAAGTACTTATATTCCCCATAGCAGGTAGGCATGGCTGAATGTCTGTGAAACCTGTTCACTGCAGTTGCCACACCTGGAGCTTTAGGAGCTAATGTGTCACACATCTAAAAAATAAATTCACATACAGCAGAATTTCTATGTATCTAGTCATAGTTTATCAATTTAAGATAGATACAGTGTAGCAGGTAAGAGAGTGGATGCATTTATACCCCATGTTAACAATGTACATGGGTCTGCTTTTATGTAACATGCAAGAGCTACTTTTCATCATGTCATGCCTTTTGCATGTTTCTCTGCTATTGCTAACCTGTAAGATGCATTGTTAGTCCTAATAGTCTTCCCTCAGCTGCAAATCATTTATGGCTAAACTAGGGAGTAGCCAGTTTTAGCTATTCTGCAGTGTCTGTTGAAGTAGTTTGGATATACCGCTCTTGTTCAAAAAGCATACCCATCGTTGTTATGTCACATGTAATCAAATGCACCTGTACAGGATACTCGAAGAACCTGTAATTGTTAATCATGGCAGACCATTCTTGTGACATACCAGTACAACTGGAAAACCTGAACAGTGTTCTGTAAGTCCAGTATAGATGTCATTTAGGTCTCCACATCCACTCGGTTACTATCTTCCTCCAGAGAGTGGAGGCCATGGACATCAACTTGTATTCTCTCTCCCTCATGTAGCTCTGCCACAGGTCATACCACTGTGAACTGGCCATGTTCAAAAGCTGTACTCGGCCAGTTGAGATTATTGTGCAATAGCCATGGACATCAAATTATGTCCTCTGTCCCTTAAGTAACAGGAGCTCTGCCATTAGTCATACTACTGTGAACTGGCCATGTTCAAAAGCTGTACTTAGCCAACTGAGATTATTGTCATTGTGCAATAGCCATGGGCATCAAATTATGTCCTCTGTCCCTTAAATAACAGGAGGTCTGCCATTAATCATACCACTGTGAACTGGCCATGTTCAAAAGCTGTACTCAGCCAACTGAAATTATTGTCATTGTGCAATAGCCATGAACATTAAATTGTGTCCTCTGTCCCTTAAATAATAGGAGCTGTGCCATTAGTCATACCACTGTGAAACTGGACCTGTACAAAAATTGAGAAGCAGCAGACAAGTAAGATTATTGTTATTGTAAAATAGCCTGTGAACATCAAATTGTGTCCTCTCTCCATTAAATAGCAAGGGCTGTGCTACAATTCACATAACTGTGCACTGGCCCTGTGCAAAATCTATACCTGTGAGCATTCGCCAGTTGAGATTATTATCATTGTGCAGTAGCCCATGCACACCAAGTTATGTCCTCTGTCCCTTAAGTAGAAGGAACTCGGCTACAAGTTACACCACTTTGAACTTGCCCTCTCCAAAAGCTGTATCCTTGAGCAGTGGCCAGCTATGATTGTTGTCATTGTGCAGTAGCCATTGGAAATCAAATTATATTCTCTGTCCATTATATAGTAGGGACTCTCACAAGTAGCACTAATGTGAATTGGCCCTGTCCAAAAGCTGTACCTGTGAGCGTCATCTGACTGAGATTATTGTCACTGTGCAATGTAAGCAAGTTTAAAATAAAAAACATAGCTCTGTATTAAACTAGGTATCAAAATCCTAGCTGTATGCTGGACAATGGCTGTGACATGCACCTCAAAAGGAGATTACTAGGTAATGGCTCTGTGGTCCCTACAAGCCTAGCCAAGAGTTTATCTCCAGAAAAGAAACCACAATCAGCACCTGTCACCCCTGTCAATGAGGGACACAGATGGAACCCCTGGGACAAATTTGTGGTTGCCCATCCACTCATCAAGGTTGCGCTTGAAGAGGGTCAGCGATGTACTTTGCTGCTTGACGTGTATGGGGAGTCTATTCCAGAGATGGGACAATGTCTGGGAGACAAACCTCTCTCTCCAGCAGGTTTTGTTAATGTCACATATTAGATTTAAGCCTTTTGATCGGGTACTACGCAAGGAGTTAGACTTATGGATATGGAGCATCTGTAGTAGAGCAGGGTCTGAGATTGCGTTGTAGGTGAGACACAGGTCACCTCTGAGCAATCTTTACGATACAGAGTAGAGTGATAGTGATTTGAGCCTTTCCACATAGGACAAGTGTTGGAAGCCATGGATTTTTTGTGAGGTATTTCTGTGGCCTTTGTAGTTGGTGCAGGTGTTTGGAGAGGTACATACCAAACAAGGCTCAATTATTGGCCTAATGAGGGAGGAGTATTGAGAGGTAATAACCTCCTTTTTTCTGGATGCAATCCCTTTACTTATGAGATGAACCAAATAAAAGACTTTTTTGACCACTGCCACTACATGATGGTCAAATGTGAGACTGTTGTCAACTTGTGTACCCAGGTCTGTCACCACAGGTTGTGTGCCTAGGGGGTTGCCGCTAATGTGGTAATCAGTAGGGGCTGTGTTTTTGCCGAATGGTATGATAATACATTTTTTGTATTCAACTTAAGGTCATGACTTTGGCACCAGTCATTTGTTGCTGTGAGACCCTCTTGAAGTATGTTGACATCATTTGGGGAGTCAGTGACAGCACCCAACTTACAGTTGTCCGCAAACTTGGTCAGCCACAGGCCATTTGTCTTTGCCTGGACCTCTGAGAAGTAGATGCCAAACAATAGGGGTCCCAGGATAGATCCCTGGGGGATGCCGCTAGTGATAGGTCTGCTATCAGAGGTAGTGGCACCTATTTTGACCTTGTGGGTCCTATCAGTGAGCCAGTTGGCCACCCACCTGATGAGATAGGGATTTACACCAAGTTCTGTTAGCTTTTCGATGATGCCTGAGTGAGGGATTGTGTCAGAGGCTTTGGCCAAGTCAAGGTAAGCTGTGTGTACTGACTTTCCCTCATCCAGTGGCTTGGTGACAGTCTCAAAAAAGTCAACCAGGTTCAACAGGCAAGATCTGCCCTTGACGAATCCAAACTGGGTGGGGTCAAGTGCTTGGTGATTGCCTATGTCCTTGTTTATGAGGTCCATAATGATACGCTCCATGGCCTTACAGATCAGACTTGTCAAGCTAATGGGGCGATAGTTACCAGGGTCAGTAGTGGCACCACCTTTGTGCAAAGGGATGACAATGGCAGCTCTCTGCTGTGCTGGAATGAAGCCTGTACTTAGGCTATGGTTGAATAGAGTGCTCAATGGCGAGGCTAGTTATTGATGGAGATATTGCAGAATACAGCCTAGGATACTATCAAGTCCCATGGAAGCTGTGTTCTTTGCCTTGGATAGGGCCTTTTAACACTTGATCTACGGAGATGCAAGGTGCAGGGCAAGTACCGGGGATGTCGAATGGGCCTTTGGGGAGAACAGGGGGTGAAGTTTGCACTGAACCTATCTGCTAGCAGGTTGGCTAAGTCAACAGGATCAGTATAAGTGACACCATTAAGAACTAATTCGGAACAAACCTGGGCTTTGCCATGGAGGTTTCTGACGTAACTGAAAAAAGGCTTTGTGGTTAGCCTTTGTTTTGGAGGCCAGTTTCGATTCATAATTGGCTTTGGAGGTTTTCACTAATCTAATTTGCTTGCTGAGGCTAAGGAGGGAGTTTTTCCAATTGGGAATTTGTGCCTTTTTACCCTTGGACAACAGTTTCTTCATTTTGTTGTAAAGCCTATTGATAGAGGATGTCTACCACATTGGTTTGTGTTTCCTTGAGGAGGAGGTTTTAGTTTCCTTGGGTATGGCAGAGTCCATGCAGTTGTACAGGTGCTTGTATACTGCAGTGGCATACTGTTCAGCATATTTGTCTGCATCCTCTGTGAGGTTGGTAGTGTGAAGTCCCTGATACCCTCCCTTAGAAGGTTGTAGTCGGTTTTTGAGAAGTTTTTTAGCCCGGTTACGGCTGGAGGGGGGAGGGTTGGATGGGATAGATACTTCGAATGAGACAGACCGATGGCCTGAATTCGCCAGCGAATAACTTACTGTAGGTATTATTGTGGTGCAGCAGTCACCCAGGTTGGTGAGAACTAAATCTAGAATGCTATCTCCCCTTGTGGGGGATGAGACAAACTGGTCTAGTGGATTAGAACCAATTTACTGACTCTCTCCTCCTTTCAGCAAGTGGACCCATGGTGTGCTGTAGACATCCACAGGTTAGCAAGCTACCTCCACTGCTCCAATTAGCCCTTTGACCCACCCTGCCTGGAACTACCTGTAGCCAAGTCCCATCGTGGGCATCTCCCTCCAATTTTTTGGCTGTTTAAGTTAGCAAGCTACCTCCACTGCTCCAGTTAGCCCTTTGACCCACCCTGCCTGGAACTACCTGTGGCCAAGTCCCATCATAGGTGTCTCCCTCCAATTTTTTGGATCGTTTAAGTATGTCCTGCTTAATTCTGATAAGGTGTTAGGTGATATCTGTACTGTACTGTTGCTCCCGTAGTGGCTATCTATCTTGCACATCCGTGGGCCACTCTCTGCTTTCACTACCTCCTGCCTAACCTGCTCTTGCCTCTTCTTGCCTTCCTCCATCTATTTTCTGCACTCTGAATTGCACTATTATTTGCTGGACCCCCTGTGCTGACTGACTTGTCTTCTCCTACTCTGAAGTATCCCTATGTCATCTAACTATCCCCTCCGACTATCTCCAGTTACTATATTCCTGCTCCTTTACCTAAAAACTTACAGAGCTACTTAAGCAATCTCTCTCTGAACCTCTGCTGTCCCCTTTCATGCTTACACATTTGTTAACCTTACCTGCTTTTACAGATTGTTTTTCTTTTTTTTTTCTGCTTCAGAGATTTTTCTCCATGGGTGTAGACCCGCACCGTTTCCCCTCGCTAAGCTCAGGCTCACTTTGCTCCCCCATTCCTACCCCCATTCCCACCACCCTCCATTACAATTTCCTTTATAACATCCACTCCCTTCCCTTCCTTCATAACCATCCACTGACAACTTCCTGTCAAACTCAAACTACATCACTTCCTTCCCTATTACTCCCAGTTTACAACGCCTCTACACTCATTCTGACATGCAATACCTCATTAGCTCCACTACACTCCTACTTCTCTCTGCTCTAACCTCTTATCACATACACCTTTGCCATTTGCTAATATGCTCTCCTACCTCCTACTCCTATGTCAGTCACTCAAAAACATTCTCCTTTTATATCTCTCCAGCCCTGTTCAACCTCTCCACCTCGTGCCTTCATAAGCTGTGTAGACCCCAAATCCTCACACCTACCTACACATATAAACCCAAACTACACAAACTACTTTTACATATTACTGTACTATCACTTCACAAAAATAACTTACTCTTATCAGGGGACATCCACCTCAACCCAGGCCCCTATCCCTTTCCTCACAGCCACATACCCCTCTTGCCTTCTACCACCCCCCCCTCTCCACACACCACTCACTATCCCAAGCCTCATTCACTAAACTCGTCCTTATCCAAGCACCTCTCTATATACTCATTAAACATCCAAAGCCTAACAAACAAAATCACTGAGTTTCATACCTGGTTATCCCATACAACCCCTCACATCCTTTCCTTATCAGAAACTTGGCTTAAACCACTTATCACCAATAATGAACTTCTCCCACCAGGATATAATACCTATTGCTCTGACAGATTTCCAAAACATCCTTCACTTCAATAGCATCAACCTATCACCTTTCCCCATACCCATCCCTGACTTCCACCCAGCTGAGCTTACCATACTAACTTCAATCCTCACAAGAAATTTGCTGTTGCTTCGATATATATACATATATATATGTATCCCTCCTGGAAATAATTTGCCCACTCTAGAGAATATCCTATTCTGGTTTTCCCAAAATATTCCCTATGAAACCCTCATCTTAGGAGATGTCAACCTAGATTGGTCCAAACTTAAAACCGACTCTCCACAACTTAATATCAACCTACATGGCTTCCATTAACTGATATCTTCCCCCACCCACCTCCATAAAAACTCATCTACAAGCTCCATAATTGACTGGATACTTACCAACTCACCCCACCACTGCCACAACACCACTACCATACCTGACTGCCTTAGTGACCACCTCCCCACCTGTGTTCTAAGATACTCCACCCAACGCCCAATTCAACTCTATCCTTTCTAATATAGACTGGTCCATCCTCAGACAAAGCCCTCTCAATGATGCTGTCAATCTGTTCAGTAGCATCTTTTTGAATACTCTAAACTCCCTTGCCCCCTCTAGGAAGATCAGAATAAAATCCAATTATACTCCCTGGCTTTCCAAAGAAACTAGGTCCCTTATGCACAGAAGAGACAGTGCTTGGAAAGCCTGGATCAAAACAAAGGAACTACCTCTGCTACGCAAATATAGAAAGCTTAGGAATCTTACTGAGAAACAAATTAATAATGGCAAAAAGTCCTACTATAACTCTGCCCAGCTCAATAGCAAATCCAGCCCTCGGAAATATTGGTGTACTCTTAACAGTATTCTTTCTCCTGGCTGCCCTCAAACCCCTGCCCTTACCCAAACACATCCCCTCTGGAAACTGCTACCCTCCTCAATAAACATTTTATTAACACCATCCAAACACTCATACCTTCCAACTGTAGCACTAGTTCTCTGCCTACTCCTCCCAACCCTCCTAACAAAAATCTGTTCTCTTTTCACCCAGTTCCTACCTCCTACATCAAATCTCTTCTTCAGAAGCTCAAACCCTGCTCTCCCTCCACTGACAATCTACCTCTTACCTTCCTCAAACTCGCTTCTGATTCCATTGCTTATCCAGTATCTATTCTAATAAATAGATCTATTCAGGAATCCACTGTACCTACCCTATTCCCCTGCATAAAGGTGGAAACTCTATAGAGCCATCTAACTACCGGCACATCGCCATTCTATCCCCCCTAAGATTCTTGAAAAATGCATTCACTCACAGCTTCTCAACTACCTCCTCCAGTATAACCTACTCACTCCTACTCAGCATAGTTTCCTCCTAACCACAGCGCAACTACTGCTATCTTATCCTTCACACATACCATTGCTGAGGCCCTAGATAACAATAAACTCATGCCTTCTCTCTTCCTTGACCTCTCCAAGGCCTTTGATACAGTCTCCCACCCTGTACTGCCATCTAGACTTACAAATCTTAATCTTATCTTCTTCCTCCCTTGCCTGGTTCTCCAGTTACTTATCCTGTAAGCAGCAATCTGTCAAATGGCTATCTTGCTCTTCTCCATTTATACCTGTCCCGACCAGAGTACCACAAGGTTCCATCCTGGGTCCTCTCCTATTTAATGTCTTTACCAATGATCTCTACACATCTTGTAAACAATCCTCCCTCATCCAGTATGCTGACAACTCAACTCCCATCACCATCTCTGACAATATCTCTGAACTCCATATTCTAACTCAACAAGCCTTCCTTTCCACAGAACAGTGGTTATCCAATAACCTACTTATCCTAAACCCTAAAAAGACCAGGTTCTTACTTTTTCTGCCCAAATCTCTCACTACAAATCCACTTTTTCTATTACATCCTCTAACAACAGTACAGTCCTACCTGAAGCTCATACAAAACTTCTGGGCGTTATCATTGATGATGAACTCAAATTTAACGTTCACATGCTCCAATATATAAAAAAGACACACCAGAAACTTGGTTTACTGTATCGCAACAAAAGATTTCTAACCGCTTATGCCAGACTCTCCCTTGCACAAGCTCTGCTCTTCCCCTCCCTTCTATATGCTGTCCCAGTGCTAACCAACATCCAAACTACAACCTTGAACAAACTTCAACAAACTTACCATAAGATAATTAGATTTATCACAAACTCTCCATACAGTTCTCATCACTGCCTTGCCCTAAACTCTCTCCAGTGCCTTGAATTCTCCAAACTACTACTGCTATCTCAACTTCAAATGTTGCACTTCATTCTTTACAAACCTTCTTCATGTCCTGCTCTCTCTTCCTTCATCTCTGTCTATACTCCACCTTGGACTCTTCATACCTCTAATCAGCAACTACTGGACATCTACCAACCAAAAAAACAGTAGGTAAACTACTATATAAACACTCGGTTGCACATGCTTGGAACAAACTTCCACTTGATATACGTTCCATCATCCACCCAGCACACTTCAAAGAAAAACTCAGACTTCATTTACTTAACTCCAATAAGTTGTCCCTGTCATGCTTCAATTTAACCTCCCCTCACCCCTCTTACATAGCTTTACCAATCCCTCTCCTTTCACCCAAGTACGCCAACAGGCCAATACATACTAAACTCTATCAAACCAATACTGCTGGATGGGCATGTATTACTGCTTTGTATATTTAACTTTTTTTAACTTTTTTTTGTCATACTTTTGAGTCAAATGTTTTTAATTTCTGTAAACTGTTTCTGTATGGAGCTTTTCTCTTCGGGTCTCCACTGAAAATGGGCCACAAGCCCAGCTGGACCAATCCTGTTAACAAATGTCAGTAAATAAATAAATTAGAATTGATGAAATCAAGGAATCATTGGGTGAGTGCATTAGAGCAGGAATAGTTCACCCAATGTATGGTGGGGTAGTTGAAGTCGCCAAGGATCAGGGTGTTGGGGGGTACCTTGATGGGCTCAAATAGGTCCCGGTAGGAGGTGTGGATGTCCTGAGTCATGAAGGGGTGGTCTATAGCTGGCTATAACTTGGGTGGGTGTCTTTCCAGTTGTCAGTTGCACCTGGAGAAGTTCAAGTGCATCATGCTGGCAAACCAATCTGGAGGTGTGCTTATCTTTAATGAAAATAGAAACTCCACCACCCTTAGTCTTCCCATCCACATTTTGGGGATGGAATCTGTGGAATGAGGTATAGCATGGTAAGGCAGGGGTGCTCTCAGTAGCCTTGAACCAAGTTTCTGTGACTGCATAGATGTCAGCATCTTCCAGTTCCAGGAGAGCCTCCAGTGAGTGCATTTTCAGGTTAAGGCTCCTAACGTTAAGAAGCATGACCTTCAATTTGCTTTTTGACAGATCTTTTATATTGGAAGATTTGTCTGTGGGACAGTACCTAAAAAAGGCATAATGAGGGAGGCAAGAGCCTTGGCCAGAATCCAGAATCCCTGGTGTGACAAGTGGAGGCCATCCCTGACAAAGTATCCATGTCATCCCAGGCAGACAGACACTGGATCACCTTGGAATGACACCAAAAACTAAGCCAATTGTTGAATTCAATTATTTTTACCAACCCCAACAACTTTGCTATTATCACATTACTCCTTTTTTTTTTCTCTTTGCCTATTCCTAACTTCCATCTAATATTTAAGCAATAATCCATGACTGTATGTGGGTATGTTAGGATTTACCCACGGCTGTTGTGGTTGATCATGAGGCTGAAGTCTAAGTGATTAAACAAAGCCAAACATGGCTAAATGATATACAAACAAGAGTGGGTTATTGTTTTTTTACAATGATATTATTTAAGAAAGAAACTGCTTACCTTTCTTAAATGTCTTTGTATAATGGCACTTTAGTTTTCCTTCTGTGGGCCGATATACTGAGCATGTGTATAGGACTTGTATTCCTACGTTTGAGCAGTGTATCAATACAGGAGAAGCAACAGAGAAAAGAGAATCTCTATTGCTGTTTTAATTTTAAAAAGTCAGGATTTTACAAGGGACAGTGGAGAAATACAATGAAAATTTGGCGTGTTTCTGTTTCTTTAGTTTTGCAGAACATACCTAATTTTTCTCATACTTTGCTGTTCCTGGCATATGCCAACAGAAAGTCGTGCTACTCAGTGGTACTTCAGTGATTGGACTTTTTTCTCTTGGTATATGGTTGATTTACAATAGGCACACTGTTCAGGCTGTCCAATCAGAGTGCTCATTTTTGGATAGCAATAAGCACTCATTGGCTCTGAACTATATCCAGTCCCCTCTTTGACAGTACCTCTAAGCAAATCATTAGCAAAGCTCCGTCTTCTATTCATCCCATTGATATCCTGTCATATAATACAAACAGGTTAATAATTATTATCTCTCATCTCTTCCTCTGTAATTTCTCGCAGCTTTTCCCTCTTCTCCCTCTAGTACCTAATCCTGTCTACCCTCAGCCTCTCTAAATCCATACACAATAAGTCACTAATTTTCATTTTACTATCTTTTCTTACACAATAAATCACTCCATAAACTTTTGTTTACTACCCTTCTTTTCTTTAATCCCCTCACTTCCGTTGTCATTTCCTCATAATACATAAATAAATTCCCTCTCTACCTCCACACCCGTTTTGCTTTTTTTTCCTCATCTGTGTCACTCACCTCGCACCCTAATTTTTCTAAGCAATAGTTTCTCCATTTCTTCATATCACCTCACCTAGTCATACTCCTTTCCCACTTATTCACAATTCCTGCTCTAATACTACTAACACACCTAACATCCTATCATCTGCAATGCCACAAAACCCACTCCCACCTCCAGCTACCTTTTCACAGGTTCAAAACACCACCCTCTTTGACTTCATTATATCTCCAAACTTACTGCCCCTCAGCTTTCATTCACCTGTTCAAAATCAGCCATCCAGTGTCAAATCTCATACTCCTAACACTAGGATTTAGGATCAGACACAAATGAAATGAGCGCCCTCCATCCTACACTCAGTTCTATCTAACTATGTGGGGATGTCTTCCCAAACCCTGGTCCTCCTCACAACACACCAACCTATATGGTTTCTAACTCATAATCTTACTCCTGTCAACCCGCTAAGTAATCTAGCCTTCATATTTTTAATATAAGTTTAAGAAGCACTCTAAATAAAATAGTAGACTTCTATGCCTGCATAGCATACCACCAACTAGATGTCAGTGTAGCTTCTGAAATTTGGCTAAAGCAATATCTAAAAGACGAGAAAATTCTGCCTCAACCATACATTCTAAGACTGGAGAGAACCAAAAAGGCAAATACACTTGTTATAATTTATAACAATTCTCTTAACCCAAGTCTTCATTCCTCAAATGCCCCAGAAATAAATAATACTGAAATCCTCATGTCCCATCTAAAACTAAGTAAATACAAGTCTCTTTGCATAACAGGAATTTACATTTTTCTTCCAGGCAACAATGGAAGTACAGCAGAATAATTCTTCTCCTGGGCTTCCTCAAATATTCCACAGTAACCTGTCATAATGGGCAATCTAAATACTGACTGGCAGATTATAAGCAATGCCACCTCTAATGATGTAATAAGCTAGGTTAGTGCATGTAATTTTATTGCATCCTCAGTAAGGTACTGTAAGCATTCTGACAGCAAATTTACCATAAATTGCATCCTCACTAACTCCCTAAATAAAATTATCTCCCAACACCCTAAATGGCCACCTCCTACCTTCACTATAAAGGACTACTACAGTATCCATAAACTTCAGGGTTACCACAGCTTTTTCAATTTGTCTTCCTTCCAAAAAGAAGACAATCTCAAATTTAAAATTAATAAAATGGAATGAACTATTAACCCTTCAACTAGACAACTCTGTCTCCCTATTCAGTACCACTTTTAACAATATTCTAAATGTACATGTATGTATAATAATCAAAATAAGCAAAGCCAGCACTTTGGCCTTACAGACAAACTAAACGATGTATGAATCAGTGAGACAAAGTGTGGGAAACCTGGAAAAAAAGACATAGTCTAACCTATGAAAGTATAAATACCTCAGAAATAGCACCAAGAAAAGAATTCATTTTGACATGAACTCATATTATACCAAATCTCTAAACTTTAAATCAAAAGAACCAAAAAATCTTCCAGTCTTCAGTGAACCAGCTACTGTATCAGTTAAGTCACCCAAAGTAGCACCACTATTGCCCATCAGTCAACTCAAGGAAATGATGTGGCCTCCCAATTCAGTACACGCTTCATCAGCTCTGTAACTTTTCTATTAAATCTCTTTACCTCCACTATCCTACAACCTTCTTCTAAACCAGCAATCCACCATAAAACATCCAACTAGGACTTATCTACTCCAACACCATAAATATAATTTTATTTATATATATATATATATATATATATATATATATATATATATATATATATATATATATATATGTCTGTATGTCTAAAACTGAAACCTACAACTGCTGCCCCAGATAATCTACCAGGTAAGTACATTAAAATGTTAGCAGGAGATTCTCTGGCCTATGTAGTTTCTATATTAATTAGTTAACAGCAACAGCAGATTCTCTGGCCTACCTGGTTTCTATATTAATTAGCCAATCTGTTAAAGAAGGTTGTATTCCCAACCTGCTGAAAAAATCTTATATTATACAAGGGTGGTACTTCCACAGATCTTACTAACATAGATAGCCATTTTATCTCCACTGTCTTAAGTTTTTGAAAAATGTATCCATACATTTCTACTTACATTTATTTCAGACAATACTCTGTATCTTCAACACAAAATGGATTCTGCCCTAACCATACCATTATTACAGCCCTCCTTAACTTCATAACCACTTTAAATCAAAACAGAAATGAAAGCGACCTAGTTTCTGCAGTCTTCCTGGACCTATCAAAGACTTTTGACACTACTACACACACAAAACTGTCCTCCCTAGGTTTAGGAACATCCACACTTGTTTGGTTTGACATTTATCTGTCCTGTAGACAGGAGGCCATTACCTGGCAAAATAACATTTCTTCTTCCCTTCCCATAGCAGTTTTCTATTCTGGGTCTTCTCTTGTTCAACTTACTAGTGAATGACCTCCACTCAGCAAGGAAGCAGGCAAAAAATCATCCAGAATGTGGATGACTCCATTCTGATCTGTGCTGCATGAAAATGGATACAACTCCAACAACTAACACAGGATTTCATTACCTCTGTTAAAATGAGACTGATTCCCAGCTTTTTCCAAACACCCCAAAAAATCAAAGTTCATCTTATTCATCCAAAAACAACTGTCTACCCAGAAACCCATCTTCGCTCTAATTTAATTAGTGACCCACACTAAGCTACTGTGTGTAATAATGTGTCTGCCATGTAAAAGATGTAATAAAAAAAATCAAAAATTGTCACCCTTTACCGGATAAAATATTATGTAGCAGATAGTGCTAGCAAATATATTGCTTCAACTTTGCTCTTTCAGCTGTCCTCTACGCAGCCCCTGTTCTCAATAACCTAATGTAACCTAGAGCAATATCCTTTGGCAATGCTGCTACAAAGTAGCCAAATTTGCAGCTAACGTGAAATACATATTTCACCATTCCTTTGCACTAAAGCAGCTAGAACTCCTCACTCACTGACTGTATCAGCTAATTACCTCACATGTCCTTATTCAGAAACCTGAACAATGTCCTAGTCTTATTCACATCGTTCAGTACTACTCATCAAACAGATCACTTTGCTCAGCCGATAAAAAATATTCCTAATAGCTAAATCAAACAGCTCTTATGATTATACTGTCTATTGCACCTACATCTCTATAATCTGGAAATCCTTGCCCTTAAACAAATACCTCAGGTGAAATCTTTTAAGTTTCAGTTAAAACAACACATGATGAGCACGTTCCTGCTCGTCTCCTGACTAGACAAAAAAATAAATCCATCCAGCAGTGTATTCTAAGCCATGGTATCCCTCACCTTATCTAAGGACACTGTACTGACATATTATATCTAAAGCTTGTGCATTTATCATCCTTTCTCCCTAAATTTCATCTCCCCTTTCCTTACCACTTCCTACTCTTCTCCTCACGTCTCCTCTTATTTTTATTACATCTTCCCATTCCCCTTCAACATCTCTTGGCTCATTACCTTGCTTTTTCTCTCCCCTCTTCTTTCATCCCCTTTCAAATTATGTCCCTTCTGTATCTCGCTCCATTTAGCCACAAACCACACACTGGCACCTTAAAGCTAGTTTTCACAATAATAATCCTACATCTTTCTACTCAACCTCCAGCTCACTCATTTTATGTACTAATCATCTGTTTTATCCTGTGCCACATCCAATGCATAATCCGACATTCTATGCTGGCACCTCTACCTGTTTCCCAGGTGTTACTTCTCAAACTTGCTTTTTTACCTTGCTCCTCCTGCCTATTGTTGTATATGTCACTTTCACCATCACGTACTTGAATAACTTATCTGAAGTTGTTAATCTTCTTCCTATTCATCACTGATGGGTTCGGTTCCGAGCCCTCGGAACTGAGTCGGCCTTATACCAAGCTTGCGTGCACCAAAAACTCTCGAGCTAAGCTGCTACCCATAGTGCCCTTCACTCAGATGTTCTTCATCTCACATTGCTGCAGTCCTTACACTTGGGTAGTCCGCTGTCCTCGGTCGGCCCGAATATCAAAGTATTAGGCTGACGTCGGTCAAGGCGCATAAGACTGACATCAGGACGTCAGGGTACATATGCGCATGACCGACGTCATATCCTCAGTCTTTTTTGCCGCATGGTCCGATGCAGAAGCAGCGTTGCAAGTGCCGTTCGGCGTTCTGAAATTTTTCAATTCGGAGTTTCAGACCGAGTCAAAGTTGGCTAAGTACCCCGTTGGGGAATATTTTAGTTTTTTCTTGCCTCAGTGGTTTACCGGATGTCAGAAAAAGTGAATAACTGTATTTCTTGTGGGAAACAGATACCGCATAGAGATTATCATACTTTGTGTATTCCTTGTTTAGGGCCTGAGCACGACGTTGTTGGGTGTCGCTTTTGTGCTAGATTCAATAAGCGCACTATTAAGAGAAGGTTAGATTGTGCCAGGTTAGTCTTCGGGAAGCGGTGCAATTATAATATGCTGTCGGATGCTCTGGCGTCCGCTTCTTCGAAGAAGTGCAAGGATAAAGCAGCTAAGCCCAGGCAAGATGAGTCGTCCGTACCGGACGCCGGTTCTTTAGAGGTGTCGGTGGAGCCGGTGGTTCCACCGGAGGTTTCTCTGGAGCCCCAGGGGGAGACCTTGTTATTGCAGGATGTGGCCTCTCAGGGGGTAGGTCAGGCTGAAGGGGCTTCTCAGGTTACTGTACTCCCCTCCCTTCCTAGGGTGGTTAGGCCTTCTCCTTCTGTTTCCAAGGCTTCTCCCAGAGGCAGGCCAGGTTTAGCTTCAGTTGGTGTCACTCCTAGTTCTTCAGGATCTGTGCCCAAGAAGCATATGCTTAAAATGGCAGAAGATTTGATTACTTTGATTAGAGGTTCTTTGCCCCCTCCTGATAAGAGGCCTAGGGTGGAACCTGAGTTGGGGAGTTTTGAGCAGGCTTCAGATGTTTCAGAGTCTTGACTGAAGACTTGCAGGAGTATTCTCCTTATTCTGATTCTGATGTGGATGATTCTACTCCTTCTGCTTCTCCTCCTGAGGATTTTTCTTTTCAGAGACTCTTCATTCCATGAGGGAGCATTTTAAGTGGGAAGGTCAGGACTTCTCTGATTCCAGGAAAAGGCTTAGGGAATATTTGTTTTTACCCCAGCATAGGCCTTTGGCTATACCTCCTGTTCTGGATGTTGTGGATGATGTGTTTGCAGAGGCTTCTCTTAATCCTGATTCTTTGCCTCCTGCTCCTGTTAAACCGGATAGGTATTATAGGGTGCCTGAAGCTCATAAGTATCTTTTTAAGAGTCCTAGGGCGGACCCAGAAACTGTTAGTCAGGGGCCTAAGGGTGTTAAGGCTTCTGTTGTTAAGAATCCGGTTCCTCCAGATAAAGAGGCCAGGGCTTTGGATAGATGGGGAAAGAAAGTCTATACTTCTTCCACCCTAGCTATGAGGGCTCTGAATTGCCAGTTTCACATGTTGAAATACCAAAACTATCTACTTTCTCAGTTGAAGTCTAAGGTAGATGCTCTGGCGGAAGGTATTGAGTGTAAAGAGTTACAAGATTTGGTACATGTCTCTGAACAAGTGGGTAAACATTCTTTGCAATGTGGTTTTGATGCGGTACAGTCCTCGTCTAGGGTGGCTGCCACTGGGTCAGTTCTTCGCAGGCACGCCTGGCTGAGGGATCAGAATTTATCTGACCATGTTAAGACAAGGATTTTAGATGCTCCTTTACAATCTGATGTGTTGTTTGGTTCACCTGTTGAGGCAGTCTTAAAGAAAATGGAAGACAAGGCTAAGTCTATGCAGACTGTTAAAGATTTTTTGCAGGTTCAGCCTCCAAGTTTAGCAGAAATTGGCCTACCAAGGGGTGGACGTATCCTTCTTATGATTCCCAGTCTAGGGTAGGTCTAGACGTGGTAGGGGCAGAGCTCAGGGCTCTTTCAGGCCTAGAACAGGAGTTCACCTGCACAGTCTTGGTGAGGGCAGGGGTCAGTCCTTTCGTAAACAGACCCAATGACCTACCTTTTCAGCTGCCAGAGCCTTCTCGTCTGGCAGCACCTTTGGGAGGAAGGTTGGCACTTTTCAAGGAAAATTGGAGTTTAATTACCCAGGACAGATGGGTATTGGATATCATACACCAAGGTTACAGGTTTTATTTCCATACCTTGCCTCCTTTCAAAGGCATGCCAGACGTTCCTCCTCAGCAAAGAATAGAGGCTCACAAACAGATTTCTCTGCTGCTCCAAATAGGGGCCATACAACCGGTCCCTCTGTCAGAAGTGGGCCTAGGATTTTATTCTCGCCTGTTCCTAGTACCAAAGAAGGGGAACACGTGGAGACCAATTTTGGATTTATCTATCCTCAACACTTATCTGGACATTCCCAAGTTCAAAATGTTGACGTTACAACAGCTTTTACCTCTGCTGGGCAAAGATCACTGGATGGTGACTCTGGATCTCAAGGAGGCTTACCTTCATGTTCCTATCAGGCTAAGTTGCAGGAAGTATCTACGTTTTCGGGCTGGGACTTCTCATTATCAGTTCTCTGCATTGCCCTTTGGCTTATCTACTGCCCAGAGTGTTCACGAAGGTTCTGGCTCCAGTGATAGCTTTCTTCAGGCTAAGAGGAATACAGATTTATCCTTATTTGGACGATTGCCTGATTCTGGCTCAAGGAAAGGACGAACTTCTTCATCATCTACATTATGTGATAGCAGTGCTAAGATGCCTGGGGTATTCTGTGAACGAAATAAAGTCCAGTCTAGTACCCTCTCAGGACATGTGCTTTCTGGGTGTGAGACTGAATACAGCATCCCAGATGGCCTTTTGACCCCGGACAAACAAAAGAATCTTTCTCTTTACTTCCATCAATTGTCTCATCAGTCCAGGCTGACTGCAAGGACAGTCCTTCAAGCCTTGGGGTTCATGGCATCTTGTATTCTGGTGCTTCCCAATGCCAAACTGCATATGAGGAAGCTACAATGGTATCTCAAAAATGTATGGACACAGCACTGCCAAGATGTGGACACTGTCATTCAGATAATACCTTGCATTCAAAAGGAATTTTTGTGGTGGGCTCAGGAATGTCACCTAAACAAAGGACTCTCTGTGACCCGGCCAGAGGCGAGTCAGATTCTAATGACAGATGCCTCAGACAAAGCTTGGGGAGCTCATCTAAATGGAAAGTGGATACAAGACACGTGGCCTGCCAGACTTCTACATCTACATATCAACTTGAAGGAGATGCTAGCAGTCCAATTTGCATTAATAGCTTTCAAGGATTTACTTCTTCCAGGGCAGGTGTTGATTCTAACAGACAACACAACTGTCATGTGGTACATCAACAAGCAAGGGGGAACACATTCTTATCCTCTGTGCAGACAAGCAATGATTTTGTGGGAGACTGCTCTCAGTTTACAGCTAAATGTTCAGGCAAGGTTTCTGCCGGGAGCACAGAACTCCTTAGCAGATGTGTTGAGCAGACAAATAATGGATCCCCACGAGTGGAAATTGGATCCTCAAGTTTTTCAGAAATTGACAGTGTCATGGGGAGCTCCAGACATAGATCTGTTCGCTTCTCCACTAAACTACCAACTGCCAAAGTTTTGCACAAAAAGTTTTCATCCCACAGCCTGGAAAGTGGATGCTCTTTCATTCAATTGGAGCAATCTTCATGTGTATGCCTTTCCACCTCTGCCTCTCCTCCCAAAGGTACTTCTGAAGGTCAGACAGGACAAGCCAAAGATGATTTTAATAGCTCCAGATTGGCCTCGACAGCACTGGTACCCACTACTGAGAAGTCTGGTACAGGAGCCTCCATGGCCTTTACCTTCGATTCCACACCTGCTGTCTCAGGAGAACAGTCATTTACTCAATGTCAAACTTCACTCTCTTCACCTGACAGCCTGGCATATTCTGTTTTAAACCCTGGAGGGTCTCAGCTTCCACAGCAAGTTTTGAATGTTATTTTGGAGGCCAGAAGGCCTAGTACAAGGAAAGTGTACGCAGATAAATGGAAGAGATTTTTATTTTGGAGTGCAGCAAAAGCATTTGATGTTTCTAAGCCTAATTTAAGTGTGGCTCTTCAATATCTTACTGAGTTACTGGACAAAGGCTTGTCCTTCTCTTCTATTAAGATTCATGCTGCAGCAATTTCTGCTCACTATGACTGTGACCCACCATTGTTTTCTCATCCTTTGTTTAAGCAATTCCTTAGAGGGCAAAGAATATAAGACCCCCACGGAGAGCTCCTACTCCTGCTTGGGATCTCAATTTTGTGTTGGAGAAACTCACTCTACAACCTTTTGAGCCTGCAGCTACTGCTGAGTTGAAATATTTATCATGGAAGACTGCTTTTTTGTTGGCCATTACCTCTGCGAGAAGGGTTTCTGAATTACAGGCCCTTATGGCAGTTGAGCCTTTCTTAATTTTCCATAAGGATAGGGTATCTTTGCGTACTAATCCTTCCTTTATGCCTAAAGTGGTTTCTAGTGTGGCTTTAAACCAAACTATTCATTTGCCTACCTTTTATGCGAACCCCAAAATAAAGGGGAAAAGATTTTGCACACTTTGGATATACACAGGCAGTTGCGATATTATTTGAGCAGAACTAAAGGGTTCAGGCAGTCTCAGCAGTTATTTGTTTCTTTTGCTTTGAGTTCTCAGGGCAAGCCTGTGTCAAAACAAACTATTTCTAAGTGGATTGGGTTGTGTATTGCTTTCTGTTATTCCCATCATGGTAAGGAGATTCCAGCTGGGATTAGGCCTCATTCCACTAGGGCTACTGCCACTTCTACAACCTTTCTAAGGGGGGTGGCAACTAAAGATATTTTGGAGGCTGCTACTTGGAGTTCAGTGCATACTTTCTCTAAGCATTATCACCTTCCTCTTTACTCTAAATCGAGGGCTGGTTTTGCCACTGCAATTTTACAGGGCATTTTGGCAGCTCCTACTGCTTTTTAGTTGTGCCATCCTCCCATTTCTCTGCTTTGGGATTCTACCCAAGTGTAAGGACTGCAGCAATGTGAGATGAAGAACATAGTACAGTTTTGTACCTACCATAAATGTAGATGTTCGAAGATCCACATTGCTGCAGTCCAATTTACCCTCCCTCCTTCCCCTCTGTAGTTAGAGGCGGTTGTGTGGTTTGGGTTGTACATATTGTGAATGTTGTATATATTGTACATATAGTTAGTACACAGGTGTTTGGTTGTTTTTTGGTTGTCTTTTGGTTTTGACCTTTTTGTTTAGGGTCTTCTGACATCTGGGGCAAGAAAAGACTGAGGATATGACGTCGGTCATGCGCATATGTACCCTGACGTCCTGATGTCAGTCTTATGCGCCTTGACCGACGTCAGCCTAATACTTTGATATTCGGGCCGACCGAGGACAGCGGACTACCCAAGTGTAAGGACTGCAGCAATGTGGATCTTCGAACATCTACATTTATGGTAGGTACAAAACTGTACTTTACCACAGATCTCATTTGCCGCACAGCTATATAGCAGCGTTTCACCGAGCTCTCCAGCTAAGTGATTTATCTTATAAATTTACAATTTTTTTTGTAAAATTTTTCTTTTAGATGGTTGTTCTTTGATATCTTACTACACTCAGTTCTACCCACAGGTATCACATTCATACCATTGTTGGTATTTTGGACTTTCTACCCGTGTGGTATCCTATTACCATTGTTGGTATTTTGGACTTTCTACCCGTGTGGTATCCTATTACCATTGTTGGTATTTTGGACTTTCTACCCGTGTGGTATCCTATTACCATTGTTGGTATTTTGGACTTTCTACCCGTGTGGTATCCTATTACCATTGTTGGTATTTTGGACTTTCTACCCGTGTGGTATCCTGTTACCATTGTTGGTATTTTGGACTTTCTACCCGTGTGGTATCCTATTACCATTGTTGGTATTTTGGACTTTCTACCCGTGTGGTATCCTATTACCATTGTTGGTATTTTGGACTTTCTACCCGTGTGGTATCCTATTACCATTGTTGGTATTTTGGACTTTCTACCGTGTGGTATCCTATTACCATTGTTGGTATTTTGGACTTTCTACCCGTGTGGTATCCTAATACAATTGTTGGTATTTTGGAATGTCTACCATGTGGTATCCTATTACCATTGTTGGTATTTTGGACTTTCTACCCGTGTGGTATCCTATTACCATTGTTGGTATTTTGGACTTTCTACCCGTGTGGTATCCTATTACCATTGTTGGTATTTTGGACTTTCTACCCGTGTGGTATCCTATTACCATTGTTGGTATTTTGGACTTTCTACCCGTGTGGTATCCTATTACCATTGTTGGTATTTTGGACTTTCTACCGTGTGGTATCCTATTACCATTGTTGGTATTTTGGACTTTCTACCCGTGTGGTATCCTATTACCATTGTTGGTATTTTGGACTTTCTACCCGTGTGGTATCCTATTACCATTGTTGGTATTTTGGACTTTCTACCCGTGTGGTATCCTATTACCATTGTTGGTATTTTGGACTTTCTACCCGTGTGGTATCCTATTACCATTGTTGGTATTTTGGACTTTCTACCCGTGTGGTATCCTATTACCATTGTTGGTATTTTGGACTTTCTACCCGTGTGGTATCCTATTACCATTGTTGGTATTTTGGACTTTCTACCCGTGTGGTATCCTATTACCATTGTTGGTATTTTGGACTTTCTACCCGTGTGGTATCCTATTACCATTGTTGGTATTTTGGACTTTCTACCCGTGTGGTATCCTATTACCATTGTTGGTATTTTGGACTTTCTACCCGTGTGGTATCCTATTACCATTGTTGGTATTTTGGACTTTCTACCCGTGTGGTATCCTATTACCATTGTTGGTATTTTGGACTTTCTACCCGTGTGGTATCCTATTACCATTGTTGGTATTTTGGACTTTCTACCGTGTGGTATCCTATTACCATTGTTGGTATTTTGGACTTTCTACCCGTGTGGTATCCTATTACCATTGTTGGTATTTTGGACTTTCTACCCGTGTGGTATCCTATTACCATTGTTGGTATTTTGGACTTTCTACCGTGTGGTATCCTATTACCATTGTTGGTATTTTGGACTTTCTACCCGTGTGGTATCCTATTACCATTGTTGGTATTTTGGACTTTCTACCCGTGTGGTATCCTATTACCATTGTTGGTATTTTGGACTTTCTACCCGTGTGGTATCCTATTACCATTGTTGGTATTTTGGACTTTCTACCCGTGTGGTATCCTATTACCATTGTTGGTATTTTGGACTTTCTACCCGTGTGGTATCCTATTACCATTGTTGGTATTTTGGACTTTCTACCCGTGTGGTATCCTATTACCATTGTTGGTATTTTGGACTTTCTACCCGTGTGGTATCCTATTACCATTGTTGGTATTTTGGACTTTCTACCTGTGTGGTATCCTATTACCATTGTTGGTATTTTGGACTTTCTACCCGTGTGGTATCCTATTACCATTGTTGGTATTTTGGACTTTGTACCCGTGTGGTATCCTATTACCATTGTTGGTATTTCCTCTTTCTTCACTTTCTTCACTCTTTCCTTTTTGTATGAATTTGTGTTTGCTCTTATGTCTGAGAAGAAGGGAACTACGGGGTTTAAGCACTGCTCTTCTTGCACTGGTAAACTTCCGAATAGCGACGTTCATGTAGAGTGTGTACTGTTTGGGGGTTCCGCATTTGTCGGCAAAACCCCCCCATGTGATATCTGTGATAGTTTCAGTGAGCGGACTCTGAAAGAACGTCGTAATAAATTGATTCTGAAGGGTTTGCTTTCATCGCCTTTTTCGGAGGCTATTTCTGCAACAGAGGTTTCATCCCCTCCTTCTGTGTACAAGAAACATCCTTGCTCAGACCCCTCTTCACTGACTGGTAACAGAGGTAAAAGCCATAAGCACAAGGCCCAAAAGTTTTCCTCTGAGCACCATACTGCCTCCTCGGTTCTGACTACATTGGTTCTGAGTTCGGCTCCAGTGAAGCTTACTGAGGTCACCTCATCGGCACCTACCCTAGCACCGACGACTACAGCGCCGTCTACTACCTTGGTTCCAATCAGTTTATCTGCCTCTGTCTCGGTACCAGTGTCACCCATCTCCGCTCCGATGTTGGTTCTAACAACAACTTCTGAGCCGTTCTTGACATCCACCCCTGTTGTGCCTTCTGCTCCGAGCCCGTTCTCGGCTGCAGCCATTCCATTGTTGTCATTTTCTAAGCTTGAATCGTCTGTGCTGTTCTGTGATACACCACGGACCCGATACTCGTCGTTTGTGGACCCGTTTGCCGGACAAGCCTGCAGCCCCTTTTTGGACCGGCCTGATTCCCCCTCAGGGACATCGGTAAGATCCACCAGTAGCCTTTCAGAATTGGATGTGGTGCGCCTTTTTGACCAGCTGCTGACTGCCAGGGGAATTTCAAATTTGCCTAGACCCCACCCTACTCCAGGCTTTGGGTCTATTACTCTGGCAACCCCTACATACTCTCCTCCCTTGGATCCCTCAGTTCCAAGGCTCATATATCTGACGCTTTCGAGGGGACCCCCTTCCTCGGCACCGACAGTGACAGTTTCTGAGGCCCCGAGGCCCCTTTGGGTGTCAGTTCCATCGGAACCCACCCTCCCTCAATCTCATGCTTGGGGGTTGGAACCTCCAGTTCCGGTCTCGGTTCCGACTTTGTTGTTAGTCCCAGATTCGGATCCGAGGGTGACTACCTCCCCGAGTTTGCTTGAGGCTCCGTCCCCGGGGGCAGACCATGTGGAGCAGGGTGTGACTCCGGTTCCAATTTTGTCTTCTTCGGTTCCGGGCTCCCACTCCTCTTCGGGCAGGCCCGCTTTCTGGGTGATGGAGAGGGTGCTTGCTTCTCACAATCCTCTATCGGTTATGGCCCCCAGTTCCTTCTGAGCCACAGCTTTCAAAGGCCACTCCCCCAGGACTCCGAGAGCACAAAGCCCAGGAAACCCCTGTCCAGGGTATTTCCCTTTCTGAGTCTTCTTCGGATGCTCCCACCAAAGAACCCCCTCGAAAACGGGCATGTAAGAAGAAACACATGAACTCCCCAGAGGAGTCCCTCACGGAAGGTACAGACTATGTTAATGGGGAAGGATCCCCACGGTCACCCCCTGACAATGTCTCCTTTGGAGACATCATGGAAATCTTGAAACAGAGGGGTGACTGGAAGCCTTCCAATCCATCCTCGGAGGAATCTGTATTATTGCAGGCCTTTCACTCTTAGCCCTCTACTTCTTGGGTGACCCCCCCCCCCGCTGATGAGTTGGCTAAGCTCATTGTGCAGTGGGCGTGGAAGAACCTGGACTCTGTTGAGGCCATCCCCAGGAGATCAGACAAGGTACTTTCCCCTCCAGAGGATCACCCCCATTGGTCTAGAGGTTTGCCAGTGGATGTTATGGTGGTGGCGGCAGCCACGAAAAAGAACCTTGCGGAAGAGAGTCCTGCTGTCCACCTGCCCAACAGAGAGTCCTGAGCAGTGGACAGGTTATGGAAGCGAGTTTTTGCATCAGCAACCTTTGCAGTCAGGTCTCTAAACTTTTTGGCACATTTTACGAGGCTTCAGAGAGATCTTATTTCCGAACTCTCCAGAACACTCGCGGGCCAAGTATCGGATGGAGCATGAGATAAAATTGCTTCCCAACTTGCCACTCTAGAGTCAATATCCAATTCGTCCATAAGGTTGCTGTCACACGCAACCGAAGGAGCGACTAGAGCTGCGGGTGCAGGCATAGTCATGAGACGCCACTCCTGGATGCGCATTTGTGACCTTGCGGACTCCTTCAAGTCTTCCTTTTTAAATGCCCCTATCAAGCCATCAGCTCTGTTCGGTGCTAAGGTCAAGGATACATTAGCCAGGTGCGAGCAAAACAGGAAGACCTTGTCTGCCGTAGGCCTACATTTTTCCAAACCTCAGTGTTCCTTCTCCAGGAACCAGAGGAGTGGGAAGATGTGGCACAAGAAGTCTCAAGGCCCTTTCTGTGACGCACGTGGTGAGCACTCCCCCAGAGGCAGAGGGGGTTCCAATAATGGAAGACACCCCTTTCGAGGCAGAGGGGGTCCCCGGAACCAGGGCTCCAGAGATTCCTTCTCAGGTAGACCGTATCAGCGCTCCTGAAGTGCTGGCAGATTGCTTTCCTCTGGAAGCAGTCGGGGCACGTTTTTCTCTGCACCAAGCTGCCTGGCTCTCTATTACAAATGATCAGTGGGTGCAGAGAATCATTACCAGAGGCTACCACATTCCCCTAATATCTTATCCAAGACCTCTGAAATCCCTTCAGATGTTCCACCCAGTCAAAAGGAGGAGCAGTTTCCGAAGTACGAAAGTTATGTCAAAAACGAGCCATCCAACAGGTCCCCCCAGATCAGTGCGGATCAGGGTTCTACTCAAGATTCTTTTTGGTGCCAAAGAAGACAGGGGACTGGAGGCCCATTCTGGATCTTAGTCAACTAAATAAATCAGTAGTTCAGACCAAGTTCCGCAGGGTCATGATTCAATCCATCCTTCCCTTTCTGCGGGAGGGTGTGTGGATGTGCTCATTAGATCTTCGGGATGCATTTTACCATATCAACATGGGCAAGCGCTCCAGGATCCTCCTTCGTTTCCCGTTGGGAGCCAATCACTACCAATTCAGAGCCCTGACTTTTGGTCTCTCGACGGCCCCCAAAGTGTTCACGAAATGCCTTGCAGTGGTTACAGCTCATCTGAAACTTCAGGGATTCCAGGTGCTTCCGTATCTAGAAGATTGGCTCCTCTCCGCCCCCCACCAAGCATCTACTGGTCAAGGCCCTCCACTACACCCTTGTTCTAGCAGAGTCGCTGGGCATCACCATACACTGGGAGAAATCCATCCTTCAGCCCTCACAACAATTGGAACTCATAGGGGCAGTATTCAACACCCAGTCAAGTCTGATCTCTCTTTCTCTTCACAGGCTTCAGAGATTAAGGGTACAGGTTCAAGTGATACTCTGTCGAAGAAAGATGTCTGCAAGGGAAGTTCTCCAGGCTCTAGGGTCTATAGCTGCAGCCATCCTGATTGTTCCCCTAGCCAGATTGCACATGAGATTACTACAATGGCTCCTTCAGACCCAGTGGATACACAATATTCACCCCCTAAGCTCACAGATTCTCATCACCAACACCTGCACACAAGATCTCCTCTGGTGGATAAGTACAGACGAAAATCTTTGGTGTTGCCCCTTCCAGGCTCCCCAGCCCAGCGCCACAGTTACCACGGATGCTTCCCTGATGGAGTGGGGGGGGGGTATTTCCAGGGAAAGTCAGGACAAGACGCGTGGTCCAATGTAGAGTTCAACTTGCATATCAATGTCCTGGAGTTAAGAGCGGTGCTATTGGCGTTGCAAGCTTTCCATCCACTCCTTCTGTACGGAATGATTGCTGTCCAGTCGGGCAACATGTCCATGGTCTGCTACATAAACAAAAAGGGAGGGACCAAATCCTACCCCCTATGTCGCAAAGCCATGAGAATCTGGCAGTGGGCGATAGCTTCCAACCGCTTTCTGATCGCAGCTCATATCCTGAGGAGCTCCAACGTGATTGCGGACAGGCTAAGCAAATGCATACTCCGTCCTCACGAGTGGTCTCTCAACCCAAGTGTGACGGCGGAAATTTTCAGGCATTGGGGCCAGCCATGCTGCGACCTTTTCGCCTCCCCCTCAAACACAAAATGCAACAGCTACTTTGCCCTCTTTCCCCCTCACGGAGAGTCACCCAGAGACGCTTTGATTCACGATTGGCCCACAGGTCTCCTTTATGCTTATCCTCCAATTCCTCTGATCCCCCTTGTTCTAAGGAAAGCTATTCGGTTGAGAAGCAAAGTGATCCTCATTGGCCCATTCTTGTCTCGTCAAGTATGGTTTCCCTTCCTCCGACCTCATCTGCTACAACCTCCTTGGATCCTAGACACTCGTCAGGACTGCATCTCTCATCTACAAAGGCTGAATCCCCTGAATCTGTCCACTCTCAAGCTAACAGCTTGGTTTCTCCATTTCCATTAGTTGCCAGGCAGGAAACCCTCTCTTCAGCCGTACGTGATATTATCTTGGCTTCTCATAAACCATCCACCAGGAAACTTTACAGGGACAAGTGGAAAAGATTCTCTATTTGGTCACATAATCAGAAGCTAGATCCGTTTTCAGCCCCCATAGCTACTATTCTTCATTACCTGGCTGAACTATTCGACAATGGGTCGTCAGCTTCCACCATTCGAGTCCATCTAGCAGCTGTTTCTAACTTCCTTAATGGGTCAGATGGAGTTCTGCTTATTTCCTCTTGTCTTTGAAAGACTTTCCTCAAGGGTATTTTCCACAGCAGGCCTCCCATCAGGCAGCCGGTGGTGGCATGGAATCTCTCCTGGGTTCTGCAGTCTCTTTCTCTGCCTCCTTTTGAGCCTGCTGTGACCTGTGATCTAAAATTCCTGTCATGGAAATCCTTATTTCTGGTGGCTGTCACCTCAGCCAGATGAATTTCGGAATTGCAAGCATTATGTATCAAGAACCCCTATCTGATCTTTCATAAGAACAGAGTATCACTCCGTACTAAACCATCCTTTCTCGCCAAAGTGGTTTCTGACTTTTCGATTAACCAGTCCATTGAGCTCCCTGTATTCTTCCCAAATTATTCAAACAAGGGAGAATACTGCCTACATTCCTTGGATGTTCATAGACAATTATGTTTCTATCTTGACAGAACTAAATCCTTTCGCAAGTCGGACCAGCTTTTCATTTCCTTTGCAGGTCCTAGAATGGGAGGTGCAGTATCAAAAGTTACTTTGTCTAAATGGCTCAGGGATTGCATTACCTTCTCATATTCGCTTATGGATGGACCTAAGCCTGGCCAAATCAAAGCTCACTCAACTAGGATTATTGCAGCATCAGTTGCCTTCCATTCTAGGGCCTTCATGGATGACATTTGTGCAACTGCCATTTGGGCTAAGCCCTATACCTTTATCAAGCATTAAATATTGGATCTAATCTCCAAGGGAAGAGTGGTCTTTGGCTCAATGGTTCTCAGGAATGTTCTTCCATAAGGGCCACCCAGGTTCTCCAAGTAGCTGTGGACTCTTTCCCATCAGTGATGAATAGGAAGAAGATGAACAACTTTGGATAAAGAAGTTATGTCTTACCATAACGTTCCATCTGAGTTGTTGATCTTGTTCCAGTCATCACACCCTCCCACCGACCCCCTCCAAAGGTTCCTGGTGGATCTTCTGGGTCTTTGTGGTGTCTTAGAGTTTCTGCGCAGAGATGGCCTCTGACTTATTTCTTCTATATGTTATTTCTTCTATGTGTTGCATGCAAACTCGATCTGAGGTAACTGAGTGAAGGGCATTGTGGGTAGCAGCTTAGCTCGAGAGTTTTTGGTGCATGCAAGCTTGGTATAAGGCCGATACAGTTCCGAGGGCTCTGAACCGAACCCATCAGTGATGACTGGAAGAAGATCAACACATTAGATGGAACATTATGGTAAGACATAACTTCTTTTTTTCCATCTAACCCTCACTTTTTAAAAGTATACTCTCACAAATGACTTACTCTTTTCTTTCTTTCCACTTTTTTTTATTGCACCATTGTTGAACTCAGGATCCAGTGTTGTCTTTTCCATCCAGATTCAAACTGTGCATTATTGGACCTAACTCAGATCCAATGTTGACCTTTCCAAGAGACTTCAACTCCAGAGCTCTGTCTCCTGAACCCATAAAACATTGCTTCCTCCATTTACCGAAGATCTCATTTGCTCCCTTGGGGGAGTGCAGAGCAGTTGTTGAGCTCTGATTTGTCATCGACCAAGCTTGTGTTTTTGAGCTTATTCCTACTCCTCTATCTGTTGAGTGTTAGGTGTGAATAATCGGTCGAGGGTTAGTTGACTTAATGAAGTAGTACTGTGTGGTTTGTTTTCTTGTGATGTTCCCACTTTTTCTTAGGTTTTTGAAATAAATAAATAAATTAAAAATAAATATATCTATTTTATCTGTATTTTATAGATCATAGTAGTAGTAGTGTTTGGCGTTTACCTTTCATACAGTTGTTGTCTTCTTTTGTCAGTGAAGGCTGCTAGGTAGACAGGTAGCTAGCTAGAATATCTTTGGATGTACCTTTGTTGATTCATTGTTTGCTGTGTAACTTGCGCTAATTTTTCTTTTCTTCCACAACTGTTAGATTGGAGAAGGAGAAGCTACTGCCCCATGATGCACTTAACTGATGTGTCTACTGCCTTTGTGCATCACACTTTGACACCAAGTGCAATATTTGTGCTGGCTTTTGCGCTGAAGTGGTTAGTGAGCTTTCAGCAAAGTTAGTGTTAAAGGACCTGTTGCCTTCGATAGTGGCTTCTTCTTCCCCCTCCCTTTGTCAATGAAGAAGCCAGACAAAGGGGATGTCAAGTCAAAGAAAATTGTAAGGATTCTAAGGTGCAAGAGAAGGACAGAGGGACCACAAGTGAGTAGCTCCCAGGTCCTAAAATCAGCCTGATATGAAGATCCGTTTCAACAATTGGCTAAAGTATGATCAGTTTCAACAACTGGCTAAAGTATTGGTGTCATTCAAAGGGGATCCAGTGTCTGTCAGCCTGGGATGACATGCTCGACAAGCCACGTTGCTTCGCTAGGGACGGCTTGCACCTGTCACCCTTAGGCTTTTGTATACTGGCCAAGGCTCTTGCCACCCCCATAGTGCCTTTTTTAGGCAAGGCTCAAAGGGCAAACCCACCTCCATAGACAACCCAAGGATAAAAAAACTAAAGGTAATGCTACTCAATGCCAGAAGTCTAAACCTCAAGATGCACACACTCAAGGCTCTCCTCAGTATGGAGAAAATCGATGTCTGTGCAGTAACAGAAACCTGGTTCAAGGCTGCTGAGATCACCCCAGCACTACCAGGATATAACTCATACCATGCGTTTTGGCCCCAAAACTCGGACCGAAGCACAAAAGGAGGTGGAGTATCTATATTCATCAAAGATACCTACACCTCCAGGTTAGTGGCACTGCACGAAGCATCAGAAACCATCCATGTGCAACTAACAGCGGGCAAAACTGCCTTTCAGTTTGTAGCCTGCTACAGAACACCCTCCCTATTACAGGAACCCCACTTGTCATTCCTGAGAACATTGGAGAATATGAAGGTCTCTCCAAACACTATGTTATTTGGTGACTTCAACTACCCAAACATTGACTGGGAAAACTACTCAAGCCCAAACACCCTCGCCCAACGGTTCCTTGAATTTATAAACTCTAATGTAATGGAACAACTGGTCACCACTCCCACAAGAGGGAACAACATATTGGACCTGGTCATCACCAACATGGGGACTCTATGTTCCACACCAGAGGTAAACCCCTCATTGGTAAGATCAGACCATAAACAAATTTCCCTGGACATCCATATCCCGTCCCCACCCCCAGCCAAGGAAATCACTAAAGAATTTCTCAAAAGCCAACTTTTCACTTCTCAAGACTGAGGTGGAATCCTTCAAAGCCCCTGGGCCAGAGGATAATACAGCCCAATCCGCAGAATCCTTTACAAATGCATTCTATATGCACCTGCAGGAATGCATGGATCATGCTATCCCAAATAAAACCAAAACTCACTCCTCCAAAAACAGGAGACCGGTCTGGTGGACCCCAGCCATAAATAAACTATACAACAGAAGGAGGAAGCTACTACATGACAGAGCAAAATCCCAAAAAGGGAAGGCATCTCTGATCAGTATTAGCAAGAAACTTCGATCCCTCATAAAATCATCAAAGGCCAGTTTCGAAAGAAAAATTGCCCTAGACACTAAAGATAATCACAAGGCCTACTTTAGTTATGTCAGGAACATGGGCGGAAACTCCCAGATATGCTCTGAATTGTTGCATAACGGTACAAAATATACCGAACCTACAGACATAGCCAACATCCTGGCAGACAGATTCAGTGCAAACTTCCCCCCCAAAGTAGCAAATGCCTATCCCAACTGAATGTAACCTCCCTGACATCACAGATGCACATGTGAAAGCTGCCCTCTCCAAAGCAAAAAACACAGCATCTATGGGACCGGATGGTGTCACAGGCTGTGTCTTACACGAGCTCCAAGAAGAACTGAACCCTCACATTAAGTCACTGTTCAAACTTAGCCTTACTACAGGATATGTACCCAAAGAATGGCGTACAGCTACAGTGGTCCGACTCCACAAAGGTGGTGCCACAACAGACCCCGGAAACTATCGCCCCATAAGCCTGACTAGTCTGGTCTGTAAAGCTATGGAGCGTATTATCATGGAACTCATAAACAAAGACATTGGGAGCCTCCAGACACTGGACTCTACCCAATTTAGCTTTGCTAAGGGCAGATCTTGCCTCTTAAACCTAGTTGATTTCTTTGAAACAGTTACCAAAGCCATAGATGAGGGCAAGGTAGTCTACACAGCCTACTTGGACCTCGCAAAAGCCTTCGACACAATACCCCACTCGGGTATCATAAATAAGCTTACCAGCTTAAATATCAACCCCTATATCACAAGATGGGTTGCAAACTGGCTCAGAGATAGAACCCATATGGTCAGAATTGCAGGTGCCATGTCCGAATCCAGACCATTTACAAGTGGCATTCCACAGGGCTCAGTTCTGGGACCTCTCTTGTTCGGTATATACTTCTCTGAGGTTCAGGCTAACACAGGGGGATTATGGCTGACAAAGTTTGCAGATGACTGCAAACTGGGGGCCATAATCGAATCTCCAGCTGACACAAGCATCCTCCAAAAGGGTCTCACAGAGATGGATGCTTGGTGCCAGAGCCATGGCCTCAGGCTAAATGCTAAAAAGTGCATAGTCATCCCCTTTGGGAAAAACAAGGTGCCCACAAATTACCACATAAGTGGTAATCCATTAAGTATGGAAGAAGTAATTAGAGATTTGGGGACCAACGTAGATAGTAATCTCTCCTTTGATTATCACGTTGCCAAAGTGGTTAGAAAAACCTTCTATATAGCCCACCTTATCACAAAAGGGTTCGCAGCTAGATCAAGAGAGGTCATTGTGCCCCTCTACTCGTCATTCATCAGGCCCATAACTGAATACAATGCCCCTTTTGGGAAGTACCTTACCCGACACCTGCAGCAACTGGAGAAACCCCAAAAGTACCTCACCAAGAGGATCATGGGCTACAAACAGATGTCCTATGCAGCTCGACTAAAGAAACTCCAGCTCTACTCAGTTGCTTACTGTCTACTCAGAGGTGATCTATGTCTGACGTACAAAGCCATGTCAAACCCAGAATTAATGGACATGCTCCACCTCAAAAAATCCAAGTCCCTTAGAGCTACACGCTCCAGGGACCTAAACCTCAGCACAAAAATAAATAGGACATGCTGGAGGGACAGATTCATTTCCCAGAGGCTCCCCTCACTCTGGAATAGAATCCCAATTCATGTTAGACATAGCCCCTCGCTGACCCTCTTCAAGCAAAATATGGACGCGTGGATGGAAAATCGCAAATTCACCCCGGGATCACCCCTGGGATCTCCCCAGTGTCCCTGCTAGACAGAGGCACAGTAAACTAATCTTAAAAGGGTACCTTAGGCTAATCTAATAGGCAGGCGGAAGCCAAATACACTCTGGCTAGGCTTATAAATGCCCTAGGGCAGATAGCCTAGTATCTACCTATGAACCTATTCCTGTCCTAGAGACTTCCCATGCTTTGGAACAAGATTCCAATGTACATTAGGCAGAGCTCCTCGCTAACACTCTTCAAAAGAAACCTTGATGAGTGGATGGGAAACAGAAGGTTTACCCCAGGGATCAGTGGCTCTGCTGGACAGAGGCACAGGGAACTAATCTAAGGGGGTGGCAAAAGCCAGCACATTCTGGCTAGGCTTATAAATGCCTTTGGGCAGATAGCCTAGTACCTACCTATGAACCTATGATCCACTGATCGTCAGCTATTTTGGCTGCAGGGTTAGCTTCTTCCTCTTGGAGCCAATCCACTACAGTCATGTCTTCTGGGAAGTCAGCTTTCCCTGTTCTGAGTATCTCCAGCAACTTTTTAGCTAAAGTTGGGGCTGGTTCGGTTAGGGAAGATTCTCCCTCCTGTACGATTACCTTGACAGAATTTTCTCCCAAGTCTTCCCCCTCTCCACTTCAGATGTTATCACTGAATCCCAGCACTGGAAGAAGGGTATCTAAGCCTTCCTCTGTGACCTCATTGACTCGGTCTGTCCGCTTGGTTGGGAGTTTGCTATCTATTGATTTAGAGCAGCTGATATGCTCCTTCTTGTAGGACCAGAATCTGTTAGGGTTCCTTCTTGTCATCCGGCTGCAGTGTCCGGAAGGTTCAGTACCTTCTTTCACTTTTCCTGTTTTGGGTCCATTGACTTTGTAGTAGTGGATCTGGTCGCTTTGCTGTCTCAGTGGTCATCTCTGATGTCTTGGCAATTTTAGGCACCGACCACATCCTTGGCCTTCTCAACTCCAGTAGTATTGGAGGCAAGGGTGCCTCAGAGCCAAGAGTTCAGAGCCATAGTTTCAGGGCCAAGTTTGACCCTCTTTAACTGAGGTCAATATCCTCAGTGAGATATTCCTCAGTGGAATCTATATTTCTTCTTTCAACAACTCTAGCAGTGGCACTTTCGTAGTCATCCCTTCCTCTTAGGGCCTTGGCACAAGACAGTTTGGCTCTATTCTCTGCATTGGTGTAGGTCTTGTTGGCCATGGAGACTGGTGTCTTGATTGAGTCCTTGGATCTTAGGGGTGCTGTCTCTGGGCATCTGGCCTCAGCTTATGTGTTTGACACCATGGAAAACATTTTCTCTGGTTTAGAGGTGGAATGGTCATCAGTGACCAGTGCTCCACTGTCATCACTGTCTGGACTTGTGGATGTGCAAAAGTTAGCTCTGGGACAACCCACATATCTGGGCCTACAGGTCACCTTATATCCAGGGCGCTCCACCTGTTCCACATCCCCTCTGAATTCTTCAGTCCAGTACGGCTACTGGATGAGTTGTTGAAAGAGGAGTCATATATATTTCATTGAGGAAGCTCTCACTGAGGATACTGACCTCAGTTAATGTAAGTCCCCCTGTAATGACTCCTCTTTTGGTGATCTTATGGAGTTACTTCACCAGAGTGGGAGTGAACCACCAATGCCCTCTCTTCAGAGGAGTCATTGTTTTATGAGGCCTTTGGTGAAGGTCCACCCTTATCCTGGGTGGCTCCCCCTCTGGACATGCTTATTGTTCTGATGTTGTAGAAGGCATGGAGAGAACCAGCTGTGATGGAACTGATCCTCAAGAAGCCCAATACAATTGTAGAATCCCCTAAGGATCAGCCACATTGGATTAAGGGGCCATAGTTGATGCCATCATGCTGGTGTCTGCCACCAAAAAAGGGCATTTCAAAAGAGAGTTCCTTGGTCTATCCCCGAACAAGGAGTCTAGGGCTGTAGACTGTTTTGGAATGCATGGTTATGCCTCAGTGACCTTCATGCTGAGAACTTTAAACTATTTGGCTCATTTGATAAGACTTCAGAGTGACCTTGTGTTCAAAGTGTCAAAGATAGGGAAGACACAGCAGGCCCCAGAAATGCAGAATATACTTGAGATGCTCTTGTCAACTGTGCAATCCATCACCAACATGTGTATGTGTCTGCTACCCATCACAGTCAGTTTTACATCTTGGGCAGTGGGCACTGGCAATGCTATGCCCCAGCATGCCAGGATGCAGTTATGTAACTTTGCAGACTGCTTTAAAGTGTCCTTTGTCATGGTCCTGTTTGACAGTTCTTCTCTTTTTTGGTCAAAGGTCAAGGACACATCAACTAGGAATGAGCAGGACAGAAGGACACAGTGTGTTGGAGTGAGTTTTGCCATCCCTCAGCAGTCCTTCTTCAGGAGAAGAGGGTCAAGCATCTCTTTTTCTGCAAGTCGCAGCAGTCTTTTCAGAGAACCTCTGGTGATGGGGTCCATCATGGCAAGGGGGCAGCCAGAATGGGTGCCATCCACATTGCAGAGGTGGTTCACAGGGCCAAGGCTTCTGTGGGGCTTTCTCTGGGAGGCTGTTTCAGTTTACCTTTAAGGTTGCCCAGCTCCTCCTCTGGAAACAATTGGAGGTCACTTGGCACGTAAAAGCTTTGGAGGCCATCACCTCAGGTGTGTGGGTGCTGAGAGTCCTATCCAGAGGTCGTACCATTGCATTTTTGTTTGCCCCAAGACCGTCACAAAAATCCTTCCTAGACTTTCCACCCTGTCATAGAGCAGCTGAGATTCAAAAGCTGCTGGCCAGTCAAGTCATCCATGAGGTCCCACCAGATTAGCAAGGATCGGGGGACCAGTTTTGGTTTTAAGCAAGCTGAACCGTATGACAACCAAACTAGTTCTGGATGGTCACAGTGCAGACAGTTCTGCCTCTGTTGATGTGCTCAGTAGATCTCAAGGATGTCTACCATCATGTAAAGATTGTGAGGCAGTTCAGGATATTTCTGCTGTTTCAAATGGGGGCTGATCATTATCAGTTATGGGTGCTGCCCTTTAGTCTCACCACTGTCTCCTGGGAGTTTACCAATTGCATTGCCGTCATGACAGCCTGGCTTAGACTCAGGTGTTCCATGTCTTTCCCTTGCCTGGACAATAGGCTCCTTACCACCTCCACAAGAGCATTTACTGTCAAAGCTCAGGACTTCTTACTTCAGTTGTGTCTGTCCTTAGGGATCACTGTGAGCTGTGAAAAATCCAGTTTAGAGCCTCTACAAGTGTTAGCATTTATAGACTGCCATTTGAATGTGGTTGCTCAGACAGCAAAACTTCCAATCTATAGGTTAAATTCGCTTTGAACAGAGGCTTCTCATCTTCTAGTATACCAAAAATCTCCTGCCCATTTAATTCTTCAGCTCGTAGGACAGATGGCAGCATCAATTTTCTTAGTGCCACAAGTGAGGCACCATATGAGGATTCTGGAATTGGCACTACCAGCTAAATGGACATACCTCACTTATCCCATGCATTTCCTGGTTGCACTAACAAACAGTTGTCAGGTTCAGATCAGATGGTGGTTGGAGTATTCCCTCATCACCATCGGATGACCTTTCATTCTTCCCTAGCCTCAGACCATGGTCTCTATGGGCACCTTCCTTCTGGGGTGGGGAGCATTTTGAAGGGTAGACAGTTCAGGGAATGTGGTCACCATTTGAGGCCAGTCTCCACATCAGAGACTTGGAAATGAAAGCAATCGTTCTAGCATTGCAGGCCTTTTAGGACCTTCTCCCTACGGGTATGATCGCACTCCAAAAGAACAATATGTCATTGGTTTGGTACTTAAACAAGCAGGGGGAACTTGATCTTATCCTCTTTGTCAGGAAGACATGAGGGTTAAACAGTGGGTGATCTCCTTTCAGTGGTTTTGCTGCAACACACATACCAGGATAGTCCAACATGTTAGCAGACAGTTTAAGCAGGAACATCCTTCTTCCTTATGAGTGGTTCCTACATCAAGTAGTAGCAGCTCAGATTTTCTGACACCGGAGCATGTCTTACTGTGATTTGTTTGCTACCCCATCCAACATGAATGGGCAGTTTTTACACTCTTGTTCCTCCCGTAAGACAGTCAACAACGAATGCTCTTCTGTATGCTTCACCCCTGGATCTTCTATACGCCTACCCACAGAGTTTCCTTGTAATAAATGTTCTTCAAAAAGTATTTCATTGCAGAGTGACTGTGATTCTCTTTGCCCCATTTTGGTCCAACAAGTTTGGTTCCCTTTTCCGTGGCTTCTCCTCCGACACACTCCCTGGGTGCTTGAACCTCATTCCAGAGTTGATTTCTCATCCAGCGGGGATCACTCTACCCAACCTTCATATCCTCAGGTTAACCACATGATTTCTCCAGTTCCTATGATTGCCAGGTATCTCATGCTCTCTGACAGAGTTATTAATATTGTATCTTCTTCCCAGAAACCTTCTACTGGCAGGATCAATGTTAACAAGTGGAAATAGTTTGTGATTTGGGCTTCATCTAAGGGTCTAGACAACAATGCAATTCTGGATTTTCTTCTGGAGGTATTTCAGTTTTTTTTCCATCAAGGTGCAGCTTGCTGTTATTTCTAATTTTCTCATCGGCAGAGATAACTCTCTGATCTAGCTGCCCTTAATTAAGATTTCTAAGGTCTTTTTGAGAGGTACCTTTTTGTTATGTTGTCCTATTCAGGATACTGTCCCTACTTGAGTTTTATCTTTCATGCTACAAGTTTTGGCCAGTCCTCCTTTTGAGCCTTCAGTAACTATTCCCTTAAAGTTGCTGTCTTAGAAAGCCATCTTCCTGGTGGCTGTTACATGGGTGAGGTGGGTTTCAGAACTGCAGGCTTTTCTACCTTTCCCCTCTGTCTAATATTTCACAAGGATAGGGTTACCCTCAGGACTGATTTCTTCTTTTTGCCAAAGGTAGCCTCTGAGTCTGCTTTAAATCAACTGATTCACTTGCCTGTATTTTTCCTGAATTTAGTAATAAAGGTGAATATTTGCTACAATGTTTAGACGTTCATAGACAGCTGAGATTCTGTTTTGACAGAACCAAAGCCTTTATAAAAACTAAGTTACTCTTTGTCTCCTTTTCGTAGGCCAGACTGGGCAGACCAGTATCAAAAGCACCCTTATGCAAATGGCTTTCAAATAGCATTTTCTTTGTGTATGACATTTGAGGGAAGCCTTTCCCTACTAAACCTAAAGGTCATTCTACCAGAGCAGTGGCTGCTTCTACTGCTTTTTACTCTGGAGCCTTTATTGATGACATTTGTGCTGCTGCTACTTGGGCTAGTACTCATACCTTTGTATCCCATTACAAATTAGATGTTCAGAAAGGGCCAGGGCCTCTTTTGGTTCCGCCAGTCTGCAAAATGTTCTCTCTTAGGGCCTCTCTGGGATGATACCTGGTGGGGGCCTTGGAAAACACAACATTGGATATGAAGGTTATGTGCTTAGCATAATGATAGTTGCATGTTGTCTGTCTCCTTCTGGTTCAACCCCCCGCATCCCCCTCCTTTTTGGGTTTTTATTGGCCATGCCACCAGGCGACCAAGCTTTTGGGGCTTCCCCCTCTGGGTCCTGTGTTAAGGTGGTCTTCACATGTTTAATATCTTTGTGAAGAGCAAACTCAATATGAGGTAGGTAGTGGAGCAAGGTATTATGGTTTGAGGAGGCAAAACTCTAAAGTTGAAGTCTCTTAGAAAGGCCAGCATTGTATCCGGGCCTTATCTGATAACCCACAAGTTAAGCCAGACCACACGGCTCTATCATTATGGCAAGTGCATAGCTTTCATTTTTAGATTTTATTCATGATTTACAAAAGTTTTTTTATCTATAAATATGTACTATTGTTTTTTTGTCAGAATCCATTTATGCTTTACGGTATATTCTGTTTACATTCATTCTACTAAATTGCTTTAAATCATTGTACTTTTTATCTCCTTTTTGTACCTTTTGAACATATATTTGCAGTTTTTCTCCATGGGTCTTGGCTGAAAGGGGAAACATATATCCAGATGACAATCCTGGTAAACAGGTGATAATAAGTAAAAAATAAATAAATCCTTTGAAGTGTGACCACCGTTATCAGATTGAAAACTATACTCCTTGTGGTCCAAATCCAGATAAATAAAAATCACACAAACTAGCCTTCCAAATTCAGAACTCTATACACTGTTCTGTGCATTGCTCTTACTAATGAGCAGACAGCTTTTTCCCAAATGAAGTAAGTTTATATCCATTTGCATATCACAGAGTCAGTTAGGATGACTTTCTGTGAATTGCTTTGTGAATCATACATAGTATTTGTATGCAGCATGTTCATGAGCTGTGCATCAGATGATGAGACTTTTGTGCATATTGAGCAGTACTGTAGTTAGGGTGGGACGGGGGGGGGGTAGATGCCCTGGTTGAAAGTTGTCAGGGGGCAAGACTGTCTGTGTTAATGGTTGGCAGCTGGGCATGATTGCAGTACCAGAAATCAGTAAAGCTGACATGGAACTGCGCTTGTGCATGATTGGAAATGATTATACTGTAATCTTTAGCAGTTTAATGACTTTTTCTTTTTGTCTTCATCAGACTCCCATAATTACATATGTGAGTGTAGGACACTCCTTGGCCAGACTTTGTGTAGCTGTACAGCACAGACCAAAACAAGATGTTACTTATAGTTTACAAATGTATGTGTTGCGTTGGGTTCCTCTCCACTACTATGATGCACTCATTAAGATGTTCTTCGTGTTTCACTGTTGCAGTCATTACAATTGGGTTATCCTGCAGGCAGGCTGCCCTCAGTCGGCCTGAATTCCAAAGTCTTGGTCCGGCGTCGGTTGCTATCGCCTCTTCCCTGACGTCAGAGCATCAGGGGTATAAAAGATGCAGCCGATGCCATTTTCTTCAGTCTTTCTTGCCGCGCGGTGCCCGAAGCAGAAGCAATTTGCAAGTGCCAGTCAGCTGACTCCTGAGATTTTTGTGTTCGAATTTCAGATCCGAAGTCTTCATTAAAAGCTAAGTACCCTGTTGAGGAAACTTTTTTCTTGCTCCAGACCGATGTCAGAAAAAGTTAACAATTGTATTTCTTGTGGGAAGCAAATACCTCATAAGGACTTTCATTCTTACTGTATTCCTTGCCTAGGCCCTGGCCACGACGTTGCTAGTTGTCCGTTTTGTGCTAGATTTAACCAACGCACTATTAAGCGTCGGTACGATTTTGCATTTCACTATTTTGGCAGACGATTTAGTTATACGATGCCGTTGGATAGCCATCCGACTACCGGAATTCATAAGAAACGCAGAGAAAAAGAAAAGGACAGGCGACCGAGGTCCAAAACCGACGACGAGGCTTCTTCTAAGCCAGTCGCCGGTTCTCAGTGAGGCGCTTTTGCAGCCCCTGATGCCTGCTACCTTAGAGCCGCAGGAAGCTACCGACTCCCATGTGGAATCGACTAGGCCACAGGAAACTCAAGGTATCGGACCCTCGGAGACTATCCCCTCAGATGGGTCTGGAGCCGCTGAGCAGGCATTGGCTTCTGAGGGTGTTTTCAGACCTACTCAGTTATACATTAAAACAACTTCAGCTTCAAAGGCAAAGACTAAAGCTCCTTTAAAGACAAAGAAACAAGTACAACAGCCTCATGGACAGGCCTCCATGCCCAAAAAACAGATGCTCAAAATGGCTGAAGACTTAATTACTTTGATCAGGGGTTCCCATCCCCCTCCTGATAAAAGGCCTAGGCAAGAGACAGACTATGAATCTTCAGATCAGGTTTCCATTTCTTCTGATTCCTCTTGTGATCAGGAATACTCACTTCCTCCTTATGAGGATTCTGATGCTGAAGAATCTATCCCTTCAGCCTCTCCTCCTGAGGACTACTCTTTTGGGGAAACCTTGCATACCATGAGGAAACATTTCCACTGGGAGAGCCAAGATTTTTCAGAATCTAAGAAAAGGCTCAGAGACTTTCTTTTACTACCACAACACAGGCCCCTAGCTATTCCACCTGTGCTGGACATTGTGGATGATGCCTTTTCAGAGTCTAGTCTGACCCCAGACTCCTTACCTCCAGCTCCTGTTAAGCCGGACAGATACTACAGGGTTCCTGACTCTCATAAATTCCTTTTCAAAAACCCTACTGCTGACCCAGAAACTATCTCTCAGGGTCCCAAAGGGATCAAGGCTTCCACTGCAAAAAACCCTACCCCCTCTGACAGGGATTCTAGGGCACTGGACAGATGGGGAAAAAAGATTTACACTTCTGCTACCTTGGCTATAAGGGCCTTAAATTGCCAGTTTCATATGCTCAAATATCAGCAATATATTATGTCACTGCTTAAACAGAAAATGTTGATAAATTCTGAATGTGCAGAAAACAAGAAAATGCAGGATTTATTGCATGCAGCTGAACAATTTGGAAAGCATACTTTGCAATGTGGTTTTGATTCTCTGGAGGCCTCCTGCAAGGGCCGCTGTTACGGGTTCTGTCATTAGGAGGCATGCTTGATTAAAGGAACAGTATTTGCCTGATCATGTCAAAGCAAAATTATTAGATGCTCCATTACAGCATGACACCTTGTTTGGTGTTAAGGCAGAAGTGGTGTTAAAGAAAATGGAGGACAAAGCAAAATCTATGCAAACGGTCAAGGATTTCTTACAGGTACAGCCTCCTAGATTTAGCACACTGGCCTACAAAGAATTGGTCCTTTCCAGTGTCAGACAGGCCACAAAGGGGCAGATCCAGATGCCCTAGAGGCAGATCCCTGCCCCAAGGTTCATACAGCCCTAAACAATGGGGTGCTTCTACCTCCAAAAGTGGAGAAGACAAATCACAGCCATACAGGAAACAGTCTCAATGACTTCCCCCTGCCTGCACCAAGCATTTATCTTCTGGCAGCACCTTTAGGGGGAAAACTAGCACTTTTTTCTCAAAATTGGCACATCATAACCCAGGACAAATGGGTTCTAGACATAGTGTCACAAGGCTACAGGTTTCACTTCCATACCCTGCCAAGGGCAAACGGTTGGCCAGACCTGCCAAAAAATCAATGGGCAGAGGCACAAAAACAAATCTTATCCCTCATGGAAATGGGGGCCATTCAACAAGTACCAGAGCAAGAGCAGGGACAAGGATTTTATTCAAGACTGTTCTTGGTGCCAAGAAAGAACAAGGCCTGGAGGCCAATACTGGACCTGTCTTTACTAAACACATACCTGGATATACCGAAATTCAAAATGTTGACTCTACAGCAGCTTCTGCCCATGCTGGGCAAGAAGACTTGGCTTGTGACTTTAGACCTAAAAGAGGCATACCTGCATGTCCCAATCAGACAAACATGCAGAAGATACCTCAGATTCAAAGCAGGCTCAATGCATTACCAATTCTCTGCGCTGCCCTTTGGCTTTTCTACTGCACCCAGGGTCTTTACAAAGTGCCTGGTACCAGTAATTGCATTCTGCAGGCAAAGAGGAATACAAATATACCCTTACTTGGATGACTGCCTCATTCAAGCAGAGAACAAGGACATTCTACTACAGCATCTGGCATTTGGAAAGAGATTTTTAGCAAGCCTAGGGTACACAGTCAACGAAAAGAAATCAAAACTAGTACCCTGTCAAGAGATAATATTCCTGGGTGCAAGCTTAAATACAACTGCCCAGATGGCTTATCTCACGCCAGACAAACAAAGGCAACTGACTACCTATTTCAAAAAGTTGGCAACAAAGGCCCACTTATCTGCACAAAAAATTCTGCAGGCTTTGGGCTTCATGGCATCCTGCATTCTACTAATTCCATATGCAAGACTGCATATGAGGAAACTTCAGTAGTACCTAAAAAGTTTTTGGACCCAACTTTGCCACAGCCTGGAAACAAGGATTACTCTCCTTCCCTGCCTGCAACAGGAGTTTCAATGGTGGGTGAAGGCTTGTCACCAGAACAAAGGACAGCCATTCACTTTACCCCCAGCCAGGCAGACATTAACAACGGATGCATCAGATTATGCCTGGGGAGCCCACATGGCAGCAAGATGTATTCAAGGCACATGGTCCTCAAACCAAATGCATCTACATATCAATCAGAAAGAGATGCTAGCGGTCCAGAATGCCCTGACAGCCTTCAAGGACCTACTTCATCCGGGACAACTACTGATAAAGACTGACAACACCACGGTCATGTGGTATATAAACAAGCTGGGAAGCACTCATTCTCACCCCCTTTGCAGACTAGCCATGACTTTGTGGGACACAGCATTGACTTACCAAGTACATCTGCAGGCACAATTCCTGCCAGGAAAGATAAATACTCTGGCAGACGAACTAAGCAGAAACCTCATGGATCCCCACGAGTGGAAATTGGATCCACATGTCTTCAGGATTATAACAAGGAAATGGGGATGCCCGGATATAGATTTATTCGCCTCTATTCACAACTACCAACTGAAAAGATTCTGCACAAGGATTCATCACAGACAAGCATGGAAAATGGACGCCCTAGCTTTCAGCTGGAAAAACTTAGCAGTATATGCCTTCCCTCCACTGCCTCTCCTCCCAAAGGTACTCCTAAAGGTCAGACAAGAGAAGCCAAAGATGATACTGATTGCCCCAGACTAGCCCCGCCAGTACTGGTATCCAATCCTAAGGAACTTGTCTCAATGCACGGCTTGAACCTTACCTCAAATACCTCACCTACTGTCCCAACAAAACAATCAGATCCTGCACAGCCAACTCAAGACCTTAAATCTGGCAGCATGGCGAATAATGTAGTCATACAAAACACACCTCTCACTAAAGCTGTGATGGATGTCATTTTGGAGGCCAGAAGGCCTAGCACTAGAAAATCTTATGCTGGAAAATGGAAGAGATTCTGTGCTTGGAACCAGACACAAGGAAGTGACACAGCTGTACCAAATATCCCTCAGATTTTGCAATATTTAACTGAGATGCTAGATAAAGGCCTATCTTTTTCATCAATTAAAATTCATGCCTCTGCCATTTCGGCTCATTACAGTACAGAACCACCAATCTTTTCTCATCCTTTCTTAAGGCAGTACCTCAGAGGAGCCACAAATTTAAGGCCTCCAAGGAGATCACCAATACCTGCATGGGACCTCAACTATGTTTTGGAAAAACTCACCCTGCCTCCTTTTGAGCCAGATGAGTTTCAGAGCTACAGGCACTCATGGCTGTGGAACCTTTCATCATTTTTTATCCAGACAGGGTTTCTCTGAGGACAAACCCGACATTTATGCCTAAGGTAGTGTCTAGTGTGGCCCTTAACCAAGCTATTCATCTGCCAACCTTTTATCCAAATCCATAGAACAAAGGGGAGAGAATTCTGCATTCTTTGGACATACACAGACAGCTTTGATTCTACTTGGAGAGAACCAAAGTTTTCAGAAAGACAGAGCAATTACTAGTGGCATATGCTGCAGGACCACAAGGAAAGGTGATCTCAAAGCAGACTATTTCAAAGTGGATAGGCCATTGCATTCGTTTCTGCTATTCACAACATGACAAGCCAGTGCCTAAGGGCATTAGGCCTCATTCAAACAGAGCAGCAGCCACTTCAGCAGCCTTCCTCAGGGGAGTACCAACCAAAGACATTTTAGAGGCTGCTACCTGGAGTTCAGTGCACACCTTTACAGAGCACTGTCATTTACCACTCTACTGTAAATCCAGGGCAGGCTTTGCCACTGCAGTTCTGCAGGGCCTCATAGCCCCTAATGCTATTTAGCTCCTGCCTCCCATACATATCTTTGGGATTCAACCCAATTGTAATGATTGCAACAATGAAACACGAAGAACATAGTACAGTTGTGTACACTTACCATAAATGAAGATGTTAGAGTGTATTCACTGTTGCAGTCCAGGTTACCCACCCGCCATCCCCCTTACTTTTGCTGGAACTTATCTGTACTTCTCTAATCTATACAACCTATGTGGTGTATTTGCTTGTAGATGAAGATAAAATATACTTTGATGCATGTATGTTTTATTAACATATTTGTAGCCTACACGTTTGGGGGCACCTGACATCTGGGGCAAGAAAAACTGAAGAAAATAGCGTCGGCTGCATCTTTTATACCCCTCACGCTCTGACGTCAGGGAAGAGGCAACAGCAACCAACGCCAGACCAAGACTTTGGAATTCAGGCCGACTGAGGGCAGCCTGCCAGCAGGATAACCCAATCGTAATGACTGCAACAGTGAATACACTCGAACATCTACATTTATGGTAAGTGTACACAACTGTACTTTCTTTCTGTTTCTGCAGGAAAGTCAAGCAAAAATGGCTGGTTCTAATGAGTCAAAAAGGAAAGGTTTCACTTGGTTTGAGAAGGAAATTAAGATATTTCTGATGTTCATCGTGTTTCACTGTTGCAGTCATCACTGTAGGGTTCTTCTTGCCAGCAGGCAGCCCTCAGTTGGCCAGAATCCCAAAGTCTGGGTCCGGCGTCGGTTGTGAACTCATCCTCCCCGATGTCAGAGTGACAGGGGTATAAAGCTCCCAGCTGACACCACGTACTCCAGTCTTTCTTGCCGCGCGGTGAAAGCAGTTCGCAAGTGCCGGTCGGCTGTCTCCTGTTATTTTTTGGTGCTTCAATCCGAAGACCTTCTTTTTGTCAAAGCTAAGTACCCCATTGGGGAAACTTTTTTCTTGCTCCAGTCCGATGTCAGAAAAAGTTAATAATTGTATTTCATGTGGGAAGCAAATACCTCATAAGGATTTTCATTCTTACTGTATTCCTTGCCTAGGGCCTGACCACGACGTAGCTAGTTGTCGGTTTTGTGCTAGATTTAATCAACGTACTATTAAACGGAGATACGATTTTGCATTTCATTACTTTGGATGGCGATTTAATTATAACATGTCGTCAGACACGCTTCCGACTACCGGAGTTCACAAAAGGCGCAAGGATATGGATAGGCCTCCGAGGTCCAAATCAGACGACAGTTCACAATTAGAGCCAGCTACCAGTTCGGCCGTCATCAGTGAGGCGCTTTCGCAGCCCCTGTCGTCGGCCCTTTCAGAACCGCTTGCCGAAACGGACTCCCATGAGGAGCCGACTAGGCCTTCGGATAGTCAAGGTGCAGGACCTTCGGATAATGCTCCCTCGGATGGGTCCGGAGCCGCTGTGCAGGCACAGGCTTACGAGGGAGTTTTCAGGCCTACGCAGCTTCAAGTAAAGGCAAAGGCAAAGACTCCTTCTAAATCAAGGACTCAAGCCCAGGCTTCTTCTGATCCGGGACCTAAATCTCAAAAACAAATGCTTAAAATGGCTGAGGATTTACTAACTATGATTAGGGGTGCCCATCCCCCTCCAGACAAAAGGCCAAGACATGACTTGAATTATGAATCCTCTGATGAAGTATCTATCTCTTCCGTCTCTTCCTCTGAGCAGGATTATTATTTTCCTCCTTATGAGGATTCTGATGCTGAAGAATCCATTCCCTCAGCTTCTCCTCCTGAGGATTACTCTTTTGGGGAAACTTTACATGATATGAGGGAACATTTCCACTGGGAAGGCCAGGAGTACTCGGAATCTAAGAGAAGGCTTAGGGATTTCCTTCTTCTTCCCCAACACAGACCCTTTGCTATTCCTCCTATTTTGGATATTTTGGATGATGTCTTCACTGAATCTAATTTAACCCCTGACTCTTTTCCTCCAGCCCCTGCTAAGCCTGATAGATATTACAGGGTTCCTGACACTCACAAATTTCTGTTTAAAAATCCTACTGCTGATCCAGAAACCATTTCTCAGGGTCCTAAGGGTGTTTAGGCCACCACTGCTAAGAACCCTATTCCGTCTGAGAAGGATTCCAGAGCTTTGGAGAGATGGGGCAAAAAAGTGTACACTTCTGCTACTTTATCTATTAGAGCTTTAAATTGTCAATTCCATATGTTGAAATATCAGCAATATCTTCTGACTGTTATGAAACAAAAAATGTCTACCTTTTCTGCATGTGCAGACAATAAAGAATTACAAGATTTAATGCATGCTACTGAGCAGGTGGGAAAACATACTTTACACTGTGGTTTTGATGCTCTAGAGGCCTCCTGCAGGGCGGCTGCCACTGGCACGGTCATTAGAAGGCATGCTTGGCTAAAGGAATAAAATTTGCCTGACCAAGTAAAAGCAAAATTACTGGATGCCCCGGTTCAACATGATGTTTTATTTGGGTCTAAGGCTGAAGAGGTTATAAAGAAAATGGAGGATAAAGCAAAATCCATGCAGATGGTTAAGGATTTCTTGCAAGTTCAGCCTCCTAGATTCAGCAGAAATTGGCCAGCTAAGAATTGGTCCTTTCCCAGCTTGGACAGGCCTCAGAGGGGCAGATATAGGTGCCCCAGAGGGAGGGCCCAAGCTCAGGCCTCGTATAGGCCTAGACATTGGAGTGCTTCCACCCCCAGGGGTGGAGAGGATAGGTCTCAACCTTATAGGAAACAGGCTCAATGACTCTACCTGCATGGCTCCAGGATCCTCTCTCCTGGAAGCCCCTCTGGGAGGAAAACTTTCCCTTTTTCACCAAAATTGGACTTGCATTACCCAAGACAAGTGGGTTCTGGATGTAGTTTTAAGAGGTTACAAATTCCACTTCCACACCTTGCCAAAACCAAACGGATGGCCAGACCTTCCAAAAAATCAATGGGAAGAGGCATTAAAACAGGTGAGGTCCCTCATGGCTATGAGGGCCATAAAACTGATTCCAAATACAGAGACGGGACGAGGCTTTTATTCCAGACTCTTTCTAGTTCCCAGAAAGGAAAATTCTTGGAGACCCATCCTGGATCTGTCAGTCTTAAATTCTTTCCTGGAGATACCAAAGTTCAAGATGCTTACTCTGCAGCAGCTCCTGCCAATGTTGAGCAAAAATGCATGGATGGTGACATTGGATTTAAAGGAGGCTTACCTGCATATTCCTATCAGACAACAGTGCAGAAGATATCTCAGATTCAAGGCAGGCTCGAAGCATTACCAATTCTCTGTGCTGCCCTTTGGCTTACCTACTGCGCCCAGGGTCTTTACCAGGTGCCTGGCACCAGTGGTAGCTTACTGCAGACTCAAGGGAATTCAAATTTACCCTTATCTGGACGACTGCCTTATCCAAGCAGACAGCAAGGACATATTACTCCAGCACCTGGAATTTGTTCAGAATCTGCTCAAGTGCCTGGGATTCACTGTGAACGTAAAAAAGTCACATTTGATACCCACTCAACAGATAACTTTCCTGGGTGCTCTTTTAAGCACTTCAACCCAGATGGCATTCCTGACGCCAGAAAAACAATTGCAGCTGGCTTCAACTTTCAAGAGCATGGCGTTGATGTCTCAGCTAACTGCAAGAAAATTTCTGCAGGCTTTGGGTTACATGGCCTCCTGCAACCTACTCATACCACATGCAAGATTGCATATGAGGAAGATACAATGGTACCTAAAAAACGTTTGGTCCCAGCACTGTCACAGTCTGGAAACAGTGATTCCTGTCTTACCTTGCCTACAAAAGGAATTTCATCGGTGGGCCATGGCATGTCTTCAAAACAAAGGGGAAAACCTTCAGTCTACCTCCAGCCAACCAAGTGCTAACCATGGATGCCTCAGATTATGCATGGGGAGCCCACTTGCAGGGAAAAGGCCTGCAAGGTTTTTGGACAGAGGATCAGACGCATCTACATATCAATTTAAAAGAGATGTTAGCTGTACAGAATGCCCTCATGGCCTTCAGGGATCTTTTAGAGCCAGGGCAGCTACTGATAAGGACAGATAACACCACAGTGATGTGGTACATAAACAAGCAGGGGGGGATCACACTCCTACCCCCTTTGCAGACTAGCCATGACTCTGTGGAACACAGCACTGGCTTACAAGGTGGATCTACAAGCTCAATTTCTGCCAGGAAAAGAAAACACTCTGGCAGACAATCTGAGCAGGAATCTGTCAGACCCACAGGAGTGGATGCTAAACACCCAAATATTCAAGATGATTACAGAAGCCTGGGGCTGCCCAGACATATCACAAGCTAGCATGGAAAGCGGATGCTCTCTCTTTCAGTTGGAGGAACCTTTCGGGGTATGCCTCCCCTCCACTGCCTCTTCTACCATGAGTGTTATTGAAAATAAAATAGGACAAACAAAAGATGATCTTATTGGCCCCGAATTGGCCTCGACAATTTTGGTACTCAACACTGATAAATCTTTCCCAGGAACCTCTTTGGATTCTACCACATATTCCAAATTTTTTGTTTCAACACCAGGGCCAGGTCCTGCGCTCTCATATCAAAACTCTCAGCCTGGCGTATTCAGGATCTGTAATTAATCCAACCCTTACCAAACAGGTTATGGATGTTATCTTAGAAGCCAGAAGGCCCAGCACTAGGAAATCTTATGCAGGAAAATGGAAGAGATTTTGCACCTGGATGCAGGCTCAGGAATCGGATCCTCTCATTCCAAATATTCCCTTGATTTTACAGTACCTAACAGATATGTTGCATAAGGGCTTATCCTTTTCTTCCATAAAAATACATGCCTCAGCTATCTCTGCACATTATAACACAGATCCACCTATTTTTTCACATCCACTTCTCAAACAATATCTCAGAGGGGCAAAGAATTTAAGGCCCCCAAGGACTCTACCCATTCCTGCTTGGGACCTCAATTATGTACTGGAAAAGCTTACTCTGCCACCTTTTGAGCCTACTAACACATCTGATATAAAGTACCTATCATGGAAAACTGTCATCCTACTGGCTTTAACTTCAGCCAGGAGAGTCTCGTAGTTACAAGCGCTCATGGCTGTGGAACCTTACATTATTTTTCATCAAGACAGGGTTTCTTTGAGAACTAACCCTACTTTCATGCCTAAAGTAGTATCTAAAGTGGCTTTAAACCAAACTTTTCACCTGCCAACCTTTTTCCCTAATCCCCAAAATAAGGGGGAGAGGATCTTGCATTCTCTGGACGTACACAGGCAGCTTCGTTTTTACCTGGACAGAACCAAGGATATCAGGAAAACAGACCAACTGTTTGTTTCTTATGCAGCTAATTCTCAATTCAAAGCTATTTTAAAACAGTCCATTTCTAAATGGATTGCTCATGGAATCAGATTTTGTTACTTTCATCATGGAAAGCAAATCCTTGGAAAAATTAGGACTCACTCTACCAGAGCTGCTGCTACTTCAGTTGCCTTTCTCAGGGGAGTTCCTACCAAAGATATTTTGGAAGCTGCAACTTGGAGTTCAGTGCATACTTTCTCTAAACACTATAATCTCCCTCTTTACTCTAAATCTAGGGCAGGCTTTGCTTCTGCAGTCTTGCAAGGCCTTCTAGCCGCCCCTTCTGCTCTGTAACCACCACCCTTTTTCTCAGCTTTGGGATTCAACCCTACAGTGATGACTGCAACAGTGAAACACGATGAACATAGTACAGTTGTGTACACTTACCATAAATGTAGATGTTCGAGTGTCTTCACTGTTGCAGTCTGGGTTACCTTCCCTCCTGTCCCCTCCTATACTCTTTTTGGTGTGGTTATCTGCTTTACCCTTCTTCTGAGGTGTATTTGCTACAAGGTATGAGTTTTGTTGTATGTTACACCATTGTGGTATTTTGTTTCACTTTTAGCTTTTATTTTTGGGCACCTGACATCTGGGGCAAGAAAAACTGGAGAGCATGGCGTCGGCTGGGAGCTTTATACCCCTTTCGCTCTGACGTCAGGGAGGATGAGTTCACAGCCGACGCCGGACCCAGACTTTGGGATTCTGGCCGACCGAAGGCTGCCTGCCGGCAGGAAGAACCCTACAGTGATGACTGCAACAGTGAAGACGCTCGAACATCTACATTTATGGTAAGTGTACACAACTGTACTTTCTACCTGCTGAGTGACCACAGGGGACAGGCTCCTGCATGTCTGTGATGATCCATTTAGGTAGATGCTTGCCTAATATGATATAGGCCAGACATTTAAAAGGTCTTTTGGCATCTCACAGTCTGGAGAACAGTGCAGGCACAACTGCAGTGACCTCAGATTCAATCTTTCTGACCTACTCCACCTGCAGAAAGAAGAGGTTCTTCAAAAGTACCTGGTGATGTAAATACTTCTTCATTCTAACCGCTGTCTATCAGTCAAATAGCTGTTCTCTCTGCATAGAGAGAGCCAAAAGGGGGTGTCTTTTGTATCCGTACAAGCTAACTCTGACATGATTCGAGCTTGTAATTAATTATTTTTTGCTTCCTGTTGGTCAGAATGTACCCCAGGCTGGGGCCTGAAATTAGACAGCTTTTGATCAGAGCCCTACCTTAGTAAACAAACTTAAATAAATAGCATATTTTTATGTGTCAGTGCATTTCAGAGGCAGCCTGCAACTTGTTGTGACTGGATGTATGTTATTTAAATAAATTTTCGGTATGCACATTAGTGAGACCATGTATGATAGCTCACACTGAGGCTTTTTGGTCTGACACAAACTGAGAGATGTAGCTAAAGGCCACTATATGTTGCTTGGAGCAGGATAGATACATGACTAAGGCATGTTAACTGTATGTCCTTTTTACTGCTCCACAATCATTGCATAAGAATGGCTGGAATCAGTACTAGTGTTGTATATAGTTAATAACATTAACAGTCATACATTGTTCTGAGTACTTCATCCTACACCGGTAATATTGCACTGTTGTGCACCTTACTGCACAAGAGCATGAGGCGAATTGGATGGGTTACCACAGGAGGCAGTGAAGACTTAAAACATAGCAGGATGGGTAGGATTCGCAGATTATTTACAGTGTACTGTACGTCAGTTATGTATTATGTTTTCTTTGCACTTATGCCGCCATTCCCATTGTGTCTTTCTTCAATAGCAAGCCATGAAGTACAGGAAGCTGAGTCTCAGGTATCATCAGTGTCAGCCACTGTGGAAGGTCAAGCTGGGATTATTGATGGGTCTGTGATTACATAGCTGGTGTAGAATGAAGACCCTTTCAGGCAGAAAGACATGCTCTGTCACATACATGGAGCACCACACTTGGGGTTGTACATCTGTAAGCGATGACACCTGTGGCTCAGCCAGATTTGGAGCAGTTGTTTTGAGTCTGTGGTGCGGTGTCTACTTGAAGATAGGCTCAGCCATATCGAGAACCTCCTACAGTGGATTGGAAATTCACTTATGTATTTATTTATTTATTTATTTTACATTTGTTGACTGGGCTAGTCTAGCTGGATACATGTCCATTTTCAGTAGAGGCCCGGGGAGAAAAGCTCCAAGAAACATAAAAAATGAATATGACAGATCAATATAAAAAAGACAATTTTTACAAGTATATAAGTAGTGTATATATATATATATATATATATATATATATATATATATATATATATATTTTTTTTTTTTTTTTTTTTGGTACCAAATTAGAATACTCTTAGTGATTAATAACATAAGCATTAATTCCGTAGAGGGTAATGTATAAAAGAGGGTGCATTATACATATATACATAAGTTAGTTGAAGCATTAAGGGAAGATTGTGAAGGATGTGGGGTGAAAATTAGTAAAAGGAGAAAGTCAGGGTTAGTACAGGATCATAGCCAGTGTTTGTTGAGAAATAGTTTTAGATTCCTTTTGAAACGTAAGAGAGAAGTCTGAGAGGTGAGTTCAGAGGGTAGTTGGTTCCATAGTTTACCAACAGAGTTACAGAACAAGGAGTCACCTGCTTAGTTGTTCGATTTGGTTGTATTGATCAGCAATTTATTTGAGGAGCGTAGAGTCTTGAGATTATTGTAAGGGGTAATGAGGCTAGACAGTATTGGAGTGTTGCTGGGTTGATACAGGATCTTGTGGGTTATAGTAAGTTGGTGAAATTGGAGCTGGTTAAGAAATTCTATCCAGTCTAGTTGTTTTAGATTCAAACAGTGATGGGTTCTGAAAGGAGAGCCTGTAGCAAATCTAGCAATATTATTATAGGATGTTGCTAGTTTGTTGAGGTTGTTTTTGGAGAGATTGGTGTATACGGGAGAAGCATAGAGTAGAGTGGAAAGTAAGTGAGTTCTGGCAATAGCGGTCTTGGCTACTGGTGTAAGAAAGGGTTTGATTCTGTAAAGGGATCCTAGTTTTTTGTTAACTAATTTTATTGTGGTGTTTATGTGAGTATCAAAGTTGAGGTTGTTGTCAATTGTTATACCTAAGAGTTTAGTGGTTGGGTCAGGAGAAATGAGTACCGTTATTGGATGTGAGAGTGAAATGTAAGGGGGTGGACTTTCGGGTGGGTGTAAAGAGTAACAGTTTAGTATTTTTGGGGTTTAAGAGGAGGCAGCGGTGTGAGAACCACTGTTCAACAGTATTGAAAGCTTTTTGGGTAAGAGACTGAAGTTCAGATTGAGAAGTGGCAGAACAGATAATAGTAGAGTCATCTGCATATTGAATGCAGTTGGTGTGTGGAATAGCTGTTTGAAGATCATTAATATAAATGGAAAATAGGAGTGGGCCTAATATGGAGCCTTGTGGGACGCCGAGGGAGATAGGAAGGTGATTAGATAGTTTTATGTTGCCAGAGTACAGCCTTCTGTCGGTTTTCTAGGTAGGATGTGAACCAATTCATAGATAGAGGATCAAGTGAAAGGCATTTAAGTATGTGTAGAAGGAGTTGGTGGTTGACCATATCAAAAGCCTTAGATAAATCAATGATGACTGCAGAGGAAAGAATATTTTTGTTGCGTTTTTCGTTAATACAGTTTGTGAAGGATAGCAGGGCTGTTGTGGTGCTATGATAAGGTCTGAATCCATGTTGACAGCAAGTAGGTTATTATGGAGTAGGTGGTTAAGTAGTTGCTTATGGATGCATTTTTCCATTATTTTTGCTAGAGGGGATAGTAAAGCTATGGGGCGAAAGTTAGAGAAGTCATTCGAATTCCCCCCTTTATGCAGTGGGATGATATGAGAAATTTTCCAGATAGATAGGATAGTTCCTTTCCTTATAGTTCTATTTATTAGAATGGAAATGGGATAGGCAATGGCTTTAGCTCCTTTTTGCAGTAATTCTGCTGGGAGTTTCTCAGCTGAGGGGGTAGTTGGTTTTAATTTTTGGAGAAGGGAGCAGATAAAGGAAGTAGACACAGGTTGCAAATAAAATGATGGGGGTGAATTTGTAGTAGAAGTAGTCAGATTAGAGGTATCAAAACCTGACCATCTGACCTTGGAGGGGGGTGACCAAGCCCATGCCATTTATTTTTGAATTTGTTGTATTACGAGCAGGCATACACTGTAGCAAATTTGTTCCTGAACTTTAAAAAAAATGTTGCAGTATTTTTATTATTAGATTTTCATTGTATTAATCTTACATGACCTTCTTTTGTGCTATCCATCCTCCATTTTTAAACTGTTTTCCTGGGGTGGACCAGCAAACAATACCCAACTTATCGTATGCAATTTGCAGGCAACTTGAGGAAAAAACAGTTCTTTAGGTGTCCTGAGTCTATCCAAGACCTACTTGCAATGGGCAGTGCATGAAATATACTTCCCTTTGGAGACACCAGAGGGGCTTTTTCAATAGGTGCCCAATCTGCCTCATCTGACTTTTCACAGTCTAGAAAAGTAGCAGTTCTGTAACTCTAATGATTTCCCAGATTACCAGGCACCTCACACTTTATAGAAAGTGAGCCTAACAACACTGTGAAGTGTCTCATTTCCACTGTGTTCAGTCTGTCATCTTTTTGGCCAGTTTTCAAACCTTGTGATCATAGATGAAACTGGCAAAGTAGAGTAGACTAAAAACTGATAGATTCATGCTCTGCTGTAGATCTCACTTTGCCTTCACAAGACATAGTACCAGTTCACTGCTCATTCTCCTGATCCTATCTACCATCAGTTGTGAGCAAGACCCCAAAGTTCTTAATTCCTCCATATGGGTTCCTACTTCACTCTTGCCTTTAGAGGGCAGTTCTCATTTTTTTCTAGGAGAAACCCAAGACTTTTAATTTGTAGGTGTTAATTTTCATCCTAGCTGTTTTGTAGTCAGCAACAACCCCATTCATTGAGTGCTGGAAATCATCATAATCACTTTAGATGAACAGGACATCATCATCATCTACAAACAACAAAAATAGCCTTCGTGTCTCTGAAGTGTGTCTTTCTTTCCCCTTCATGAAAATTAGGAACAGTAAGGGAGCCAAGACACAATTGGTGGAGTCATCTACTCATGCTCACTACACTTCACTTAGCAATTATGCAGACATAACTCTTGCTGTGTAAATACCAGAATAGAATAGTGTACAACAGTGGCATTGGCACCCCATACTGTAGCAGCTCTCACAATACATTCTGGAGTATGTGTCACAGGCCTTCTTCAGATCCACAGAGCATATGTAGAACATGTTGGCAAACTCATAGTTTCTGTAGTATCCAAGCAAGAAAAGAGCTGATCCAAAGATCTGCTGCTAGGATGAATCCCTCACTGTTCCTTTTGAAGTTAGCTGTCAAATGAAGATGCCTTGCCAGCATTACTACGTAGACCTTCCCAGGAAAACAAAGAATGGGGTCACTCGGTAAATGGAACACACCCTCCTATATCATGTTTTTAGAAAATAGGGACCACCACCTTAGTTTGCCAGTCGAAAGGTACCATTCCTTTCTTCCATGCAACACTGAAGAGGAGTGTTAGCCACAACACACTTACAGTATTCACTGCATTTAGTATTTCTACATGGATGTCATGCACAAGTACACCTTTGCCACTACAGAATAATTTTATGGACTGACTTTTTCTATAGATGTGAACCCCATTCCTTCAGTTGCTTCTGCCATTTTCTGCTTGAAGAAGGGTATATCTATTAGCCTGAGCTTCCCAAGTAAAGGTAGATGAGATCAGAAAATAGGCCGCTAGACTGATACATTGGGAGACGGTACTGGAGGTGTTCTGCTAAACTATAGCGGTAAAGTAAGAGCTGACTCATAAGCTTTCTAGTTTATCAGTTAATTTATGTCCCTATTTTCACCTGTGGTCATAAGGTTTTGGTAGTAACTGAACACATGGGATGATGGATAAAAGTAGTGTCACTGACTATGTTCATCATTTGATCAGTGCTGCAGTAGCCTTAGCTGTATGGGTTATATCCTGCTAAGGATGTAACACCTGGCCAGCTTCCAGAGCTTAAGGACATCTTCCACTTGCCCAAACTGTTAACTAGCTCAAGAAAAGGAAATATTTGGGTGTCAAACCCTTTAGAGTTTTCCTTCTGCTGAAGAGTGCTCTTGACACACACACACACACACACACACACACACACACACACACACACACACACACACGCACACAAACGCCTACCTGTCTGTCTGTCTATATATAAAACACATGCACACACACAAACACTCTGGCATAATCAAAAAACAAAAGGGGGATGGAGGGAGGGAGCAGTTACTGCAGCAGCGATCATTCGTACATCTAATGTTATGGTAATCTTACTTTCACAACTGCACTATGTTCACCATCCTGATCACTGCTACAGTAGTGTTAGCTATATAGGTAGGTTACCATAGCTTAGTACATTTGCAAGGTGAAAGAGGAAGGGTTCAAGATCCCCTGGAGAATACTACTATCAAAGTCTGATCTAGATCTAGAAAAATAATCAAATTTGTAGTGCTTTGTAAAACTATGTACAGAGGACCAGGTTGCTGCTTCTAGAATACTTCTAAAGTTTGTCACTCCCAAAAATTTGTAGAAGAAGTCAAGGCCTTGACCCTGATTGGCATAGTTTTGTTGTGGTGAGAATAACAAAAGGTAATAGCCTGAGTTAGCCATTTGGAAATGTTCTGCTTTGACACAGATTGTCTCTTTTTTTTTTTTTTTACTTTGCAAGAAATTAGCAAATTCTTCTGAAGATGTGAAAGATTCTGTTCTGTCAAGATAGTACCTAAGTTGTCTGTGGGCATCCATGGTATGGAATATCTTTTCTCCCTCATTTTTAGATTCAGGAAAGAAAACAAGAGCGATAGATAGCTTGGTTTAAAGTAAACTTGGATACCACTTTAGGCATAAAAGGATTTGTTCTCAAAGAAACCCTGTCCCTATGGAAAATAAGGTAGGGTTCTCTCACTATGAGCTTGCAATTCAGATACTCTTCTTGCAGAGGTCAGAGCAATCAGTAAAACGGTTTTCCATGTTAAGAACCTCAAGATGGCCAGAGGAGTTTGTTCAAATGATGCACGTTTTAGCTTGCTCTCTTGGAGGTCTCTTATGCAATACCCCTTTCAAAAGCATCCTGACACAGGAATGCCTTGAAAGAGGGGGATATTTGAGCAGACATGCTGAAATGGCTGACAAATGAACCTTGACAGGAGTAAGACAGGCAATAGGAAAGTAACTCATACAAATATTGTAAAACCAGAGAAACACTAGCTCTGAATGGATGCTGGTTATGCTGACTACTTAAAATGGAAAACATTTTTATTGATTGCTCTGACTTCTGCAAGAAGAGTATTTAATTTGCAGTCTCTTAATGTAGGTCAACATCTCATTTTCCACAAATATAAGGTTTTCTTAAGAACTAATCCTTCCTTTATGCCTAAAGTGGTATCCAAGTTTGCTTTGAGACAAACTGTTCATCTACCTGTCTTCCTTCCAGAACCTAAAAACAAGAGAGAATGGAGTCTCCATACTCTGGATGTCCATAGACAATTCGGATATTAAGACATAACTAAACTTTCAGAAACTCTAAATTTATTTCCTACGAAGATAAGAAGAAAGGATAATCTGCATCAGAGCAAACTATCTCCAAAATGGTTTTCTCATGCTGTTTTCTTTTGTTATACCCACCATAATAAAGCAATTCCAGGCAGGGTCATAGGCTCACCCTACCAGGGCCTTCATTTCTTCTGTGGCTTTTTGTAAAGGGTTGGATTTTAGAAGTATTCCAGAAACGGTAACTTAGTCCCGTGTACATATGTTTACAAAGCATTGCAAACCAGATTCATTCTCCAGGTTTAGGCAGGCTTTGCTAGGACCATTCTTCAAGGGCTGCTGGATTCTCATCCTTCCTCTACCAAGTCAGTTTAATCTATGGTAATCTACCCATATAGCTAAAGCTACTGCAGTGGTAATGAAAAGATGAATATAGAACAGTTGTGTAATAAACTTACCAAATCAGTGGATGTTCAAATGATCACTGTTGCAGTAGTCACTCCTTGAATCCCTCTTATTTTATAAGTATTTATTGCCAGGGTGAGAACTTTTATTTTTATTTTCCTAGTGTTGCTGTCTTACAGAGATCTAGCCTCCCTTTCTCGGTTGGCATGGAAGCTCTGAAGGGCTTGGCACCCAAACTGACCTTTTTCTTCAGCACTGCTCAAGCTGGTAATGGTTTAGGTGTATGGAAGGTGTCTTTAAGCTTTGTAAGCTGCCTGTCACATCCTTAACAGGATATATCCCATATAGCTAGTGCTACTGCAGCACTGCTCATTCAATCATCTACAGTTGTGTAAGTTTTCTTACATAACTTTCCTTTCCTTTATAGGGTTGTTATGCTCACTGGTTACTCTCCATGATAGAAAGAGGGGTCTATCAATTTGGGAGAATCTTGGAGTAAAATTAATGCTCTGCTCAGCTGAGTTGGTTTGGGCACCTAGTAAGGATTTTCCTGTGCAAGTCCCATAGGAGGTGCTTCAGACGCAGTCCATGGAGAAGGGTCTTTGGGGTAGATTCAGAACTTACTGGAGGGACTGTATGTCTCAGCTTACCTGGGAATGCCTGAAGGTCCTACAGGCTGAGTTGGAGACTGTTGTGGAGTATATGATAGTCTAGTCTTCCCAGTTTTACCTGCTGCCACTATATCACCAGGACAAGTGGTGTAGAGATTGATGGATGAAAATCTGGCTGTTGGAGTGCAGTTTGTTGTTTCCCTGCATTTGACTAGTAAATATACTTGAGAGAGAGAATTTTTACTTGCACAGATTTGTAAACTTTGGCAGATCTTCTATACTTTGATTGTGGGAGAGAAATAAATCAGGTCTCTGATATAGACCCTGTGTATACAACCTTCTGAAAAAAGAGAGACTGTAGCTGTAATTTAAAGAAAATGCAATCCTTATGGAGTATTTTAATTGCACAAACAATGGTTTGGTAAACCAATCAACATCAAATAAATATGACCACATACTGTGTCAGAAACAAACCACAGGAACTGGGATGCTGCAACAGTTTATTCCGGTACCTTGGCAAAACGCCTTCAAAGGAAGGTAGTACTGTGGACAACACTGAGCGTTTTTTTACTGGTTATGGTAAATTTATATTACCTCAACTATCTACCTGCAGTTCTTTTTGTCCACCCAAAAATTCTGTTATTCTTGGGGCATTTGAAAATGTTTTATGCAAGTAGGCTGAGATTGAATATGCAATGTTTCTAAAGCAATATATTACTTTCAATCTTAACAAATCTGAATGGTTTGCTTTAAAGATTATGAAGGAAGCTTCCAATAAATATGTTTTTTGTACTGCTGATAAGGGTGGCAATTGGGTAGTCATGGAGAGGTGCCATTACTTAAAAATGAACTATGATTTGTTGTGTAATGATTATGTTTATGTTGAATTACCTAAGAATCCCATCAGTGAATATAATTCAGCACTTTTGGAAGTTCTTGAGAGGGGTGAAAGGTTGGGTTTCCTAAATAGGAAAGATGTTAAGAGTTTGTTTATTGTTAGTCCTAAGGATCCCACCTTTTATACATTACCCAAAATACACAAAAACCTTCGAGACCCCCCAGGCCGCCCTATTGTGTCCTGTTGTGGAGGCTTTCTGGAGCATGTAGGCATATTCTTAGACAGCATATTAAAAAAGAACTCAAATATATAACCTCTCATATTAGTAACACCAATCAGTATTGTGAATTGATAAAAAACTTTAAATGGGATTCAAGTTACTATTGGGCTACAGTCGACGTGAAGGCTTTATATACCAACATTAGCACAAAATTTGGTCTGGAAGCCATTACTAAAATTTTGGGAGAGGGTCCACGTACTTCTTTCGTTATCTCACTTTTGGAGTTTGCACTCACTCATAATTATTTTTTGTTTGAGCATAAAGTATTTCTTCAGAAAGAAGGGACTGCTATGGGGGCTAATTTTGCCCCCACTTATGCCATTCTATTTATGTCATATTTTGAGATCAATTTTTTGTATACGTTGGAATTTTTTCAGAGAAGGGTTGTTTCTTACCACAGATATATTGATGATTTAATTTTTATCTGTAAGGGAAATATATCAGAATTTGATAAATTTGTGGTGAGTCTTCATCAAAATAAATTTGGTTTAGAATTCACATATATTGTGAACCCACATAAAATTCAATTTTTGGATATTTTGTTGTATGTAGATCAACAGGAACTAGTTCAATTTAGACCTTTCAGGAAAGATATAGCTTCTAATAACTTTTTACATGCAACTAGTGCACATCCTACACATTTGATTGAGGCACTCCCTTTCGGCGAGTTTAAACGTATACAGGAACATACCTCTGAAAATATTTTTTTAGAATCGGAATTTGCAAATGTTAGTAATAGACTGATGACTAGGGGTTATTCTGAAAGTTTGATCAGGAAAAGTTGTGATAGATTATTAAATCCAAATAGGAAGGAGAACAAAGTATCAAAAGTTTCTTATAAATGTTTTGGACATAATAATGATTTTTGCGCCAATAGTGAGAAGATATCCTTTGTTACGAAATATTCTCCTTTCTCAGGGGCTTTAAGAGAGATTGTAGATTTTTTATGGCCAATTGTTCATAAAAATGAGATATAGGCCATTTATTTCCTGATCATGTTTCTTTTTCGTATGGCAGATATGCTAACCTAAAGGAAATTTTGAAACCCAAGTATTTGTCTTTTGATGTTTCTAGTTCCGATTCTGTTTCATATCATGGTATGTCTAAATGTGGAAAATGCAAAGTTTGTGTCAAAGTCAGAAATTTATCTGGCTGCAACATTAATGGGGTTAAATATATTGCTAGAAACAACTTTAATTGTAAGTCATGTGGTGTAGTGTACATTGTTGGTTGTGGATGTGTTCCACCAAAATATTATATATGCCAAACCAAACGTCAACTGAAAACACGCATTTTTGAACACATGGGTGATGTCCGGAATGCTAGGATAGATAGCCCGATTTCTGAACATTTCCATGCAGTGCATAATGGTTTGATGGATTCTTTATTTTTTGTGCTTTAGCCAAACCTAATTTGCACAATATTGGCAATTTTTTGCAGAGTTTGTTAAACTTGGAAAGCAGATTTATTTTGAAGTTTGGTACTCTTAAGCCTAGAGGTTTGAATTTGGAAATGAATCTGAACATTTAGTAATCATAGTCATTTTTTACATATGACTGTTTTTTAATATTCATGCAGTGAATAGTTTTGCATTCATATTTTTCTATATTTATATATACATATATATGTATTGTACCCTTAATTCTATGGAGCTCATTTAATTAATTGTCTTTAATTGATTAATTGATTCATTGCTGTGATGCACAAGTATATAAGATGCAGCTTTTGTCTTTATGATTATTCCTTTGAAGGCGTTTTGCCGAGGTACCGGAATAAACTGTTGCAGCATCCCAGTTCCTGTGGTTTGTTTCTGTTTTTGCTGTTCGTTGGTTTTTCACATACTGTGTCAGTCTGAACATTTTGGGAAAACAATATGAAATCCAACCAGAGATGGCAGTATCTTTGAAATCAAGACTAGGATTTTTCTGCTCCTCACTCATATTTATACATCTGTAATTACCACGTATCATGATGCTGTCATCCTTAACATAACCGTAAAAGGAAACTTAAGCTTAATTAGAAATAATAAATAATAAATCATCCTTATTATACTTTACCAGTGGTAATTGTGATGCAGCAAATGCCATACTTATAAAAACATAGAATACTATCTTGAGTGATTCAAATATCTGCTCAGGAAAATTATATTAGTTTACACATGCCGGTATGGCACAAATATAGGGATACATTTAATAAAATAAAATCCTATTAGTAGAATCATAAAATTAAAAAGACAAACAACAGAAAAGAAGAGTAGTGCTTAGCTTTCAGAAATTTTCCTAGTCAGGGAGAGTGGCCAAGATGGCTAACTAAGAGCAGCAACTGGTGAAAGCTTTGTGATCAGAAACTTTTCTCTGACAAAATAAAATCAAAAGATTAAAATTTGGAGATACTTGTTAGCTAATTTTGTTCACTGATAGTCAGAGGAAATATTTATAGCTTCTGTTTCTTTAAAAGCTATAATTTTCTTGTCAGAATTTCAACTCCTTGGTTATGAGAGAAGAGATATCAAGAAATGGTACTCATGATTCTTCTGTTAAAAAAGACATTCAGTCACTAATATGTAGTATGGAGGATTTATTGCTTAAAATGGACAAACTGGATACCAAAATAGAAAGTTTCAAAGAAGAGACCAGAAACAAGATAGAACATTTGGAAATTCTTATGAAACAACAAAAGGGCACAAGTCAGCAGTATGGAAGAAGCTTTAAATGATCATGAAGGGAGAATAACTAAAGAGTCTCAGGCTGAATTTTTTTAAAACAAAATAACTGGCTCATTGATGAAGTTGATGATTTAGAAAACAGAATAAGACGAAAAAACATTAGAATTTATGGTATACCTGAAAAGTATGAAGGACAGAATATAATAAACTTCTTAATAATCAGGCTCCATAAAACATTAAATATATCTGAAATATCTTTTGTAATTGAAAGATCACAAATATCCCTGAGAGCAATTTGAAGAAGGAAAACTCACCACCATGTTCAATTATAGTTAAGTTTGTCTAACTTGAAAAAGATCAAATATTAAAAGCGTCATAGTCCAACCCACCTATTAAAATAGATTTGATTTGACAGTGATTTTTCCAGTAAAGTAATAAGTAAAAGAAAATCCTGCTTGCCCTTGATCAAGGAACTTTAAAAGAACAATATTAAAGCCACTTTGGTATTTTCTGCAAAGATTAAATTATTTCTGAAGGAACTAAAATATTTGGCACACTGCAGGAGGCATCCACTTTTTTCAACAAAGTAAAATCCTTAATAATACTGAAGAAATGGACTGGATTGGATTGGAACAGTATATCCTTCAGGAGACAGTGAGCTGAATTCCTGGAAAACTAATTCTAAAATGAAAAAGCTTAAAACAAATTACTGTTGTTCTCTTGATTGTCTGAAACAGTAGATTTCCCTTTAAGTAAAAGGTTTGTATTGAGCTTTAAGCTTCAAAACAAATGTAAGCATGTATTTATATTTTAAGCTAAAACATGTCTCATGATAAGGAATGTAAAGGGTTAGTTTTACTGTTTTTCTGTATTTACAGTTAAAGATTTAATATATTTAATTTAACTAAACTTACAAATGTATTTATAAATGCAAAACATATGCTTCCTGTAAGAAAATGTCATTAAATTATAAGCAATAGAATTAGTAACTTTAAGACTATATAGGTTAAGAATTTTTAGTCCATGCATTGCTGGGTTAACTAAATGTCAGATCTAAGTTATATAATAATTAGAAGTGTTAAAGTGCGGTTGATTTAGTTTTCTTTGTTTCTGTGGAACACATTCCTTTCACATGTTGTTTATGAAGCAATTAACAGTTAAAAATGCTTGTGAATAAAAGAACGTTCCAGTTGTGTTAGAATGCTGAATTCTTTCTTGCCTTGCTGCCTGCCTTGAGCGGTTCTGAAGAAAATCTAGCTCAAAGTTCATCACTGATATATGTGAAAACAAAAAGGAACTTTCTTTTTCTTTTTTTTCCAAGGTAAATGTGTGAGAAATTTACTCAAAAATAACATTTTTTCTTTTCTTAGAAGTGAAGAACTGCTAAAATAAAAGCAAGTAATGCTTTATATTGAACTGTTGCTGACATGTAATTTGCTTACATTTAGCTGAATGTTCATAGCTTATGTTGTAATGTTATTAACTCTACCTGTACATATTAAGGGAAATAATTAAAGTTTGATGTTTGTTACTGATTAGAATCGTTTAAAAGAATTAAGAAAAATGAGAAACTTACAGAGGAATTGGCAACTACTGTGTGCTGTGAGTTGTCATTCTTACATGCAATAATCAAATTCTAATGCCATGGTGTGAAGCGTAGATCAGAACAGCGGTTCACAGTGGCTAAAATCACACATTGAAATTAAACAAGTAGGAATTATTTTATATACAGTCAAGATTGCTTGTAATAGAATTAATAAGAAGGACAGACATCTTATAAATAATATGCATATTCACAAGGAATGAAATTTCTACTATGTAAGATTAATAAAAGAGCAGTATCAGTAAGTTAAGAAATATATACACAAACTATAATCTCTAATAGATAATGATTAAATAGCTCTTTGCTGGGAGATTTTAGAAATACAAGTTATACAGAATAAGGTAGACTATTAGTGGGCAAATAAGACAGAAATGTATATATTTAAATAAACTGCTTATACGAAAGATACATATTACGTGTATCAGCATATGACAAAATGTGAATGTATAAGATCTCATATAATTTGCATAGAAATGTATATAAAATATTTGAAAATATCCTGAAAGCTGAAATTTGAAACTTGGTCATGTGAACTTTGAAGTTTTTTGCATACTGTGTGTTATTAGCTTCACTAATACTACTTGAAATAACTCATTTCATAAGTCAGAGCTGAAATATGACTGTTATATTGCTGAATCAGTACATCCATTTTTATAGAAAGTAAAGTAGATTTTTCAGTATGTTTGAGTCTGGGAAGGGAAATAGAATTTAAATTAAGCACATTGTAACTTTTGAGTACAATATATACTGCATTTTTTGATTCCATAGAAATGTTAAGACATTCTCTTTGACCTCAGTAATGGACATATTTTTATGAATTAGTCTGATAAGCTAAAAGATTTTTAAATATTTATTATATTATTAGTATTACACACTTATGAGATACGGGCATTTTTTTAAAATTAATTCACTAAAAAAATGTCCATTACTGACGGACACACTAGTTGTGTGTACTGTCTGGGCCCACTCCATTTCCAAGTTTCCTGCTCCATCTGCCATAGTTTTAGTGCCAGGGTCTTGCAGGAGAGGAGGAATAAGCTTATATTGAGAGGCTTATTAAAAGTGGACAAAGGAAATCAGACATGACCAAAAAGTCTGCTTCATCGGCTCTGGTGTCTGAGCCAACACGCAGCACCAGACTTGATATTTCTTCGGCTCCGAAAGTTGTCGGGCTTGAGAAATATGGTTCTCCCTCAGTTCCATCTGTTTCATCGGAACCGTTGCAGAACTGAAAAGGAGCCTGTCACCGTCCTTGGAGCCTGTTCACTCGGTGCCGATATCTTCATTACTACGGTCGGTAGCAGGTAGCCACAAGTCTTCAGTCATGCCTCTAGATGCTCCAGACTATCATCTGATGATGGCATGGAGCGGGTAGTGAAGAGGTTGCTTTGGACCCGAGCCCTAGCAGAAATTCTCTCGAGCCCAACCAATCGGATCTTGGAGACGACAACAGTACCCCCAACTATGCCGATTCCTCCTCCAACTTCAACAGGTTTGGAGTCAGAGAGGATGGAAGTCATTGTGCTGGAATCACCGGAGCCAGTAATCACTACTGATATCTCGGCTCCGACTTCTGCTCCAGTTTCCTTGATGCTTTCATCCATCGAGGGACCTGGGGGCCGACACTCCCTGGTCGGCTCCGGGGGGTGAGTCGAGTTGGGCCTTTGTTGGAACTGGCTCTCCCACTCGGCGCCTCGGCTCGGGTGAGTTCAGCTCCCACATCTGCCTCAGAGCCACCTTCCTCTGTGCCGTGGAGATCTCCTGGCCTCTCGGTGCCGGAATCTCTCTTGGCCCAGGACTGCGGTGCCTTCAAGGTGATGCGGAGTGTGCTGTCAACTGAGTCTGCTCTACCTTCGGCTCCAGCCTCTTTTCACCCTAAGGGACTGGTGTCCACCTCTTCATTAACCCTCCATCACCCACAGAGTAGAGAGCCAGTGCCCCAGGAAGCCACAAGGGGTGGATCCTCCTCTTCTGATACCTCCCAGGAGCATCCCCCGAAGAGGTCCCTCAGAAGAGACTATGTAAGAGGAAGCACATGAGTCTGTCACTTCTGATACTGACTTAGAGGATTCAGAAGGGTCCCCACGGTCACCCTCTGAGGATGTCTCCTTTTCAGGCATCCTGGAGATCCTTAAGCAGGGGGGGGGGCTGGAAGTCTCTTTCCCCTTCTGAAGATGAGTCAGCATACCTGGAGGCATTTGGCTGTCACCCCTCCACCTCTTGGGTGTCTCCACCTTTTGACCCACTCCTGGGTTTGGTGAGTTGAAAGGTGTGGGACTCTCCAGACTCAGTGGTCCCCGTTCCAAGGAGGCCTAATAAGTTCATTACGGCCTCGGAAGATAGGCAGTATTTAACAAAAGGGGTTCCTGTAGATGCAATGGTGGTGGCAGCGGCCACAAAAAAGGAGTTAGCTGAAATTTCTGTATCTGTTCATACACCAAACAAGGATTCTCGTACAATGGACAGATACAGGAAGCGTATGTTCTCCTCAGCGGCCTTTACCTTATAGTCGCTGAATTATTTATCGCATTTCACACAACTTCAGAGGGATCTCCTAAAAGAGCTAGGAGATACCCTGCAAGGTGTTACAGCTCAGGACTTATCTAATAAGATTAAATCCCAGCTTGCAAAATTTTATGCAGCCAATGGAGCGAGCAGGGCAGCAGGCACAGGAATAGCTCTTTGTAGACTTTCCTGGATGCGCCTTTGTGAGTTTGCCGAACCCTTCCATTCTTCCTTTATTGACATTGCCTTTGATTGCTCATCATTGTTCTGGCCGAAAGTGAAAGAAACTCTCACCAGGAGCCAAGAAGATGGTAAGACTCTGTCTGCCGTTGGAGTCCATTTTTCCACCCCTACCAGACCTTATCCTAAAGGTCAAAATAGTAGAAAAATGTGGTTCCGCAAGTCTAAAGGAGCCTTATCTGACACTCGTGGTGATCCTTACCCCAGGGGCAGAGGAGGAAATAATGGAAGACGCCGTCCATGCAGCAGAGGGGGTCCGCATAACCAGGGTGACAGAGATACGGTCTCTGGTAAGCCCTTCCAGCACTCCTGAAAGGAGGCCTGCTTGTCCACCTCTAGAAGCAGTCAGGGGGAGAATATCACTGTACCCAGAAGCGTGGCTGAATTTGACTCAAGACAAATGGGTACAGTCCATTATATCCAGAGGATACAACATTCCTTTTCAATGTCCACCTCATCCACCAGAGTTTATCCCAGACATTCCACCTGGTCAAAGGGATCAAGCAACACTAGAAATCCAAACTTTGCTAGACAAAAGAGTCATCCAAGAAGTCCCCACAGACCAACTAGGGTCCGAATTTACTCAAGGTTCTTTTTAATTCCAAAAAAAACAGGGGACTGGATACCCATATTGGATCTCAGCAGACTAAATAAGTCAGTGAAAAAGTCAAAGTTCTGGATGGTAACACTGCAGCCTATACTTCTGTTTCTGGGAAAAGACAATTGGATGTGCTCGTTAGATCTTCAGGACGGTTGCTACCACATAATGATGGACAGGTGCGCAAGAAGATTTCTAAGCTTCTGGCTGGGAGCCAGTCATTACCAGTTCAGAGCTTTGCCCTTTGGACTCACCACAGCCCAAAGGGTGTTTACCAAATGCATGGCAGTAGTCACGGCTCATCTGAGATGTCAAGGATTCCCTGTGTTTCCATACTTAGACGACTGGCTCCTAACTACCATCACCAAGCAACTACTGATCAAAGCAAGAGACTACACCATCAATCTCTTCTCAAAACTAGGCATTACTATAAATGCAGAAAAATCTGCCTTGTTGCCATCACAGCGTATTACATTCATTGGTGCAGATTTAAATACAAACGACATGCTGGCAAAGCTACCTCAAGAAAGGATCCACACATTAAGTAATCAAGTGATTATCTTACTCAACAAGAACAGAGTACAGGCAAGATGTGGCAGTGCACTAAACACCAAAAGTGTGATAGACTTAGGGACACAGGTGGATAGTGGTCTCACCTTCAATAACCACATTACCACAACAGTCAGGAAATCCTTCAGTGTGGCACACGTCATCACTAAGGGCTTTTCATCCAGAAAAAAGGAGGTCATTGTTCCACTGTACTCATCCCTCATTAGACCCATTATAGAATACAACGCCCCATTGGGTATGTACCTCTCAAGACATCTGCAACAACTGGAAAGGCCGCCAAAATACCTCACTAAAAGAATCACAGGCCTAAAACAGATGCCCTATGCTGACCGTCTAAAAAACTCCACCTATACTCTGTCGCATATCATCTACTCAGAGGCAATCTCTGCTTAACATACAAGGCCATGTCAAACCCAGAGCTGTCGGACATGCTATACTTAAAGAAATCCCAATCCCTCAGAGAGACACGCTCCAGAGATCTAAACCTTGTCATCACAATGAACAAAACATGCTGGAGGGAAAGGTTCCTGACCCAGAGACTCCCCAGACTCTGAAATAGACTGTCATACACATCAAGAAGAGCGCCTCTTTGGCCGTCTTCAAAAGGAACCTTGAGATAGGAAATTCAACCCGGGGATCACGTCAGTCACCCTGCTAGACAGGGGTCCAGGGAAGTAAATACTGTGAGAAGAAATAGCCAGGGAATTGTTATGGCTAGGCTTGTATAGGCTCTAGGGCCGATAGCCTAGCACCAACCTGTTAACCTATAAGATCTGTGCTAAAAGTCCTAGGCTCTATGGCAGCAATGATAACACTACCTCCCATGGCGCGACTTCACATGAGAATATTGCAGTGGCTACTCTTCGCCCAGTGGTCCATACAGGAGTTAACATATCTCAAGAAATCCTCATAACACACTCCTGCAAGAAGGACCTACTTTGGTGGGTTCAGTCTACTCAGGTAACAATGGGAAGACCATCTGTACTTCCCCAACCTGTTGCATGTGTCCCAGATAGGGTGGGGAACATTATCTGGGACAGAAGGTCCAAGGGGTTTGGAAAGATCACAAATACCAATTGCACATCAATGTCCTAGAGATGAGGGAGGTGCTTCTAGCGTTGCAAGCATTTCAGAGCTCTCTTCCCATGGAGACTATTACAATTCAAAGAAAATGCTGATCCGTTGCAACGAACACCAAAATATAAACCAAGTAAAATCACATGTGTCCCAGGGTAATAAAATCCACCATAAGCCATACCATGGTTAAAAAATAAAACTCTTTATTCCATAAAGAAATGTTTATGGAATAGAGAGAGTTATTTTTTAACCGTGGCATTACTATTACAATTCAGACAGACAGTATGTCAGTGGTATGGTACATCAACAAACAGGGGGGAACCAGATCCTACCCCCTATGTTGAGAGGCCCAGAGAGTTTGGCAATGGGTGATATCTTCTCAATGCTTTCTGTCAGCAACGCATATCCCAGGGAAATCCAATGTTATAGCAGACAGGCTAAGCAGAACAATTCTCATGCCTCATGAGTGGTCTCTCAATCAGGAAGTTGTGAATCGAATTTTTCACAAATGGGGCGAGCCTCGCTGCGGCCTTTTTGCCACTCCCTTCAGTACCAAATGCAGCTTACTTTGCCCTAATCTCCCCTCCGGGAGAGTCACCGAGGGATGGACCGGTTCACAATTGGCCCCGGGTCTTCTTTATCCCCCCCCCCCCGTTTCCCTTGATTCCAAAGGTTATCCAGAAAGCAAAGTTGTTGAGTCGCAGGTTAATTCTCATTGCGCCATACTGGTCTCATCAGATTTGGTTCCCTTTTCTTTGGCCCTACCTTCAGGAGGACACATGCATCCTGGACCCAGTGCCGGATCTTCTGACACATCAGTTAGGAATGCTCCATCCTGCCCTCCACACCCTCGAGCTGACAGCTTGGCTGCTGCACTTCCAATTTTAGCCAGGCTTCTGGAATTATCCCCTGCAGTTTGTCACATTCTAGTCTCCTCACACAAGCAGATGACTATGAAAATCTATGCAATCAAATGGAAGACGTTCTCTTGTTGGGCTAACAATAGACATATAGATCCCTTTACAGCATCTATACCTGCAGTTCTGGAATTTCTAGCAGAAACCTTTAATCAAGGAGCAGCGGCAGCTACTATTTGAGTTCAGTTAGCTGCTATTTTTAATTATCATGTGGGAGAATTGGGATCTAGTCTAATGTCCCATAGACTATGCAAAGCATTCCTCAAGGGTACTTTTCTGTTAAGACCTCTCTTCAGAGAACCTCCTCCTCCTTGAGACCTCAGTCTAGTATTATCATCTTTGATCCTGCCTCCTTTCGAACCAGCATCATCTTGTTCATTTAAATTTTTATCTTGGAAAACACTCTTCCTGACGGCAATTACTTCAGCCAGGAGAGTATCAGAGGTGCAAGCCTTGTCTGGCCGTCCACCCTATTTGATCTTCGACAAAGATAGTTTCCCTCAGAACAAATCCTTCCTTCTTGCCGAAATTTTATTCTCAGATGAATTTAAACCAAAATATAGAATTACGAGTGTTTTTTTCCTAACTGTGGCAACAAGGCAGCATATAATCTTCACCAACTGGATATGCATAGACAGTTACTATTTTACTTGCATAGGACCAAAGAATTCAGAAAGCCGAACCAATTGTTTGTCTCCTATTCAGAAAATAAAAAAGGTTTGGCAATCTCAAAAGTTACCTTGTCCAAATGGCACTAAGACCATTACATATGTCTATGATTCCCACAATAAAGAACCACCAGGAAAATCAAGGGGCATTCAGCTAGAGCGGTATCTACCTCCATTGCCTTTCAATCCAGACTTCCATTGGATTCAGTTTGTGCTGCTGCTACATTTGTTAACCCTCATAGCTTTATTACTCATTACAAAGTAGATGTGGCCTCCCGGAACAGGGCATCCTTTGAGTCCGCTGTCCTGAAGAGTTTATTCCCTTGAGCCACCCAAGAAGAAGGTGCTGGGGACTCTGTCCCAACCAGCAAGAATGAAGGCGAGATGGGACGACATGACATACAGAAGTTATGTACTCACCATAACGTTCCATGTTTGTTGTCCAGTATCTCACGTTCAGTCTTGCACCCCTCCCAGCCATCCCATTCCTGGAGGATCTAGAGGAACTTTCTCAGAAATTGGCAAATAGGGTTTGATTCCTTTCTTGCTAATTTGTATGACAATATGTTTTTATGTATTATCTTTTTGGATGTTAAATATATCATAGGAACCTTTCTTCCTCAAACGAGATCTGGGGAACAGCCACTAAGCACCATGGGATAGGACACAGCCTCGAGCCAGTAGAAGCTCTCGAGCTTTAGTATAGGCAGAAACTTAAAAACTTGTTAAACAAACCAAATAGCTGCGAAATAAACTGGAGCCTGCATAAACTAAAAGACAAATTTAATGAGCGCTTTCGGAAAAGCTAGTACTTCTCCTTCATCAGACAACTTGCTAAGCAATTAGTTTTCCTTATATATCTTTGCATACAATCAATTAACCAATTAAATTAAACCAAAACCTAAATTAAAGAAACAAAGCAGTATACTAACCTTAACAGCTAAAGGCTAAAAGTAACGTAACGTAAACAATTCTTTTACATGTATTATTTCAAAGTTCAGTATCCAAAAATGAATTATTGTGTTAATAATGAAATTCATATAATTCATTAAAATATGTTAAAAAACCTTTTCAAGTAAAATAACATAGAATAAAACATTTATCTAAACCAAAATGCATCCGATACAATAAAACAACAGCCTATACAAAAAACCTTAAAAATACACACCATATATCTTTGCCTATAATTAAATGAATGAAATATTGTATATGCTAAGACGAAAAATTATTACTGTTGTTATTGTAAAAATAATAATAAACAATTAATAATCTATATTACCAAATAGTAAAAATATAAAATTAGTTCATTACTTTAAAACTTGATATCATAAATAGTTTTGTACAATCATTTCTAAAAGTAACTTAATATTAACTAAAATAATGTTATAAGTTAATAGTCTCAGAAAAATCACCTTTTCATAGCTAACTTCCTAAGAACACATTTAAGGGATACAAGTTTGTTCAAACCAGGTGGAGCGTATGCTGTTGTTCTAATCTGCCAACACAATTCTTGAATTTCTAAATCCAATTGCCATGGACTACCTCTAGGGTCAAATGATACTTGCTGTAACACTGCAAACTTAAAAGTATGCTCAGGATTATCCACTAAATGCCTTGCTAAGGCATTCGTTGTATCATGCTTATTAATTGCGTATTGATGCTCGTAGATACGCTGCTTTAATTCTCTCTCAGTTTTGCCTATTTAAAATGCTGTGCAAACCTGGCATAAAGCAGCATAGACAACAGCTTTGGTTGTGCAGAAGTATTTACCTTGAATTTTGTATTGTTTATTTGTAATTTTCACTTGATTGTCAGTGTGTAAAAACTTACACTGGCGGCATGCTCCACACTTAAACATACCTTTATTTTTAACATTGTTAGTTTTAACCTGACGCTCCAATAACATTTTAATATTGAGACCCCTCCTATAAGTAATCCTTGGTTTGTCACCTAACAATTTATTCAAACCAGTGTCTTCCAATATTAAAACTAACAATGTTAAAAATAAAGGTTTATTTAAGTGTGGAGCATGCAGGCATAATTACACACAAATCAGATAAACATACAATGCACCACTGTATGCCAACACAGATGAGCATTACCTGTGTACCATACAGTACTGTGTGCCACTACTTACAAACCCTTATGCCTGAGTTTTGTCCTGGTGCAGACTATGGGAAACACACAAGACAGTGTTTCCAAGCAATGTGAACACACACCATACTGTGCTGTTTAGGTCTACAGCTTCAGGTAGTACTGCAGTTCATATGGGAGTTGGATTCACCAGCTGTACCACTCACTAAGCATACATGTATTGCTTTAGCCTACAATGAGACACCACAGTCATCAACAAGGAACTACGTCACATTGTATGCCATACTACTACTGTCTGCCTAACAGTACAATACACATCTTTTGCTGACATCACAGCTAGGATAGAAACTACCATGTCAGATACAACTTCACACTAACCTATCACACCTTTACAGACCTTGCACACATTCAACGTTACACTTATTCAACCTCACATAGCAGGTATTGCATTGAGTACATGTGTGAGTGCATAGTGTCATAGGTAGGTAATATGCTATTGGCCCTAGGGCCTACATCAGCCTAGCCATATGCTACCCTGGCCTTTGACACACATGTACTTTGATTTCACTTGCCCCTGCCAACCAGAACCACAGAGGGGGTTCATGGGGTGTATTACCAATCTCCCAAACACTCATCAGGGGTATTTATGACAACTGCTAATGAGGAGCCTTGTTTGCTATTGCTAGGTGGTCTATTTCAGTGTATGGCATATCTCTGAGATAGGAACCTATCCCTCCAGCATGTGCTGTTTAGTGAGCTGACGAGGTTTAGGGCCCTAGAGCGTGTATCCCGGAGGGATTGTGATATGTTGCCATGGTGGTTGTCACCCAGCTATGGGTGTGACATACCTCTGTTTGTCCGGCAGAGGTCACCTCTGTGTGGCTGGTATGCAATACATTCTAGATATGGTTTTGTGAGTCAGTCTGCATAGGGCATCTGTTTGCAGCCAGTATTACCCTTTGTGAGGTATGTCTGTGGCCTTTCCACCTGTTGTAGTTGTCATGTGAGGTACATACCACACAGGGCATTGTGATGAGTAGAGGGGAACACTGACCTATATTTCCCTAGATGACACACCTGTTGTCATGACACATACCACACAGACAAATTACAGGTCTAGTGTGGCACTGTCTTTATCAAAGAGGTGGCTACTGTCCACCTGTGTCCCATGTTCCCTTTTCACACCTTCGGTGTTGGGTAGATCTCTACCTATGTGGTAGTTAATGGATACAGTGTTTTGGAAAGGAGGAATGGCACTGCAGTATCAACACTTGTCTACAGTCCATGCCTTGGTCACCACACACCTGTTGCAGTACATATGGCCCCATGTCTCTCTTTATATATATATATATATATATATATATATATATATATATATATATACATACATATCTATACACATACATGTACACGTCCATTGCTGTACGCATAGATGTACATATAGGCACATGTACAGTCCACCTTTCATGGTGGGGATATCAGTTATGCGACAGTTGTGGGATGTACAGTTATGTGATTATATTGCACAGTGTTGTGCAGAATGCATGTGGGTGTCCTCGGCCCATGTAGCTTTAGCAGGCCTCACTGGCTGTAACACAGCAGATCTGACAAATCAGTCCCACAGTGTTTAACCAGCACATGCCTTGGTCACCACACACCTGTTGCAGTACATATGGCCCCATGTCTCTCTTTATATATATATATATATATATATATATATATATATATATATATATACATACATATCTATACACATACATGTACACGTCCATTGCTGTACGCATAGATGTACATATAGGCACATGTACAGTCCACCTTTCATGGTGGGGATATCAGTTATGCGACAGTTGTGGGATGTACAGTTATGTGATTATATTGCACAGTGTTGTGCAGAATGCATGTGGGTGTCCTCGGCCCATGTAGCTTTTGCAGGCCTCACTGGCTGTAACACAGCAGATCTGACAAATCAGTCCCACAGTGTTTAACCAGCACATGGCATATATCAGCACTGCATGCTGTTTTCTATATCACACACTACGACCTACATAGATATATGCACATAACAACCTTCAACGACAGATATCTGTCCACCCTTCACTAACAGTTGCAGTATGTCCCTTGCCCCATGCACATATGCAGATACAGATAGATACGTACTGCTGCCACACATGGATGATTTGCAGTGTGTAGAGTACTCTTCAGGAACATCTACTACATGCCAACACATACATATGAGTTACATACCTTACCTTTGTATTTCCCTGCTCCGTCTGTTACAGTTTTGTAGGGTTTTTTTTTTTTTGGTTGTTTGTTTTGGGTTTTCTCCCTCTGTTTCTGTTTCTGTCTCTGTTGTCTGTGTCTCCATCTGTGTCTCGCTCTCCCTCTCTATCTCCCTGTACCTCCAATGATATTATTGCATGTGTGGACAGCAGGTACAGCCTGCTTTTCTAGGTATCTGTACTTGTGCATGTGACAGCCTCTGCACCAAATTGCTGCCCACCATTCAGTAATTGCATGCAGCCTGCTGTGTGCTGATTTCATTACTCACTGTGATTGCAGCCCACTGCTATAAAATGCTAGGTTAGGTAGGCATAGCCCTTTCAGATTTCCAAGGTGGGGCCCATGCTTGTTTGCTCTGGACACCGTTGTGTCAGTCAGAAAGTTGGTATATGTCTCTTATCTGAAGCTAGGGTTGTAGCCAGTGATATGCGTGTTGTATTCAAACCTGAATGTTGCTGCTTCCAGTACACACTTCTCAGTGTAGACATGTACTCACCTCTCCAAATGCTAACACAGGATACATGGGAGTATGTACTTTCTTTCTGAATTAGACAATTAACTGCCATACAAATGTGGTTATTGCACTGTATTCCTGTGGCACATGTAGTGTTTGTGAACTGCTATACTGTAATTATTACGTTACTCACCTCTGAACAGTTTGTGGTTTGTTTGTGTTGACATTAGCACAGGCTGCTCAACACAACTGGGCATATTTCAGTACTGAGTATGCCTACCTACACCCTGGTTTTTGCCTGAATACACAGGTGTGTTGTACCTTTGGATAGGGGTGCAGAACTGCAAAGAGCATTTTTTATTATCGTGTGAGATTTATCTTGCTGAACATACAGGATTGCTGTGTACCTGTTAGTCTATCAAGGCAAGTAGTCTGTCTGTGTAGCTCCCACCTGTGGACATATCCAGATGGTAGCTAGAGGTTAGCCTATTATACTTTGTCTGTGCACCACACCAGTCTTTTCAGCACTGGCACATTGGCATTGTCACAGTTGGTTGCTAGCAGTACATGGCTACATCCTATGATATTTCTGTGTTGTACTCCTACATAAGGGCATGCTTGTGGAACTCCTTCCAAAGCTATTTGCAGAGTGTGTAACAGCAGTAATGCTGATATGCCTGTGTGTTTCTGCCTCTGCCAGGCCTCAGATACTCTCAGGTATATATTTGAACAGCCTCAGTGAAAGGTACATATATGTTAGATACACCTGCAATATATTACAGGCATATTGCAGTTGAGACTTTCTTGGGAATCAGAGCATATGTATACATACACCATTTCTGACGTACAAGCAGTGTCTACTCTCACCTATTGACATTATTCATTATGTGTGATTCCACATTTGTCTGCCTAAAATTAGTACTTTCCAGAGTGATTCAGTGGGGCACAGCTAACATTTGTTTACAAATCAGGGACATCCCTGTAAAGCAGTCACAGTTGGGGTGCCTGGCCTCTGCCGTATTCAACTTTGCCAGTATTTATCCTGGACTGATACTGTGTTGTGTTTGTAAGGTGCTACTGTAACATTATTCCCTGCTTGGATGGCTGGTTCTCTTTTCACAGTCATGTCATGCAATTCCACAACAACTGCTGGTAAAGACCCACAGAACAGGATTTGTGTTATACCATTCCTAATTTCCATTTACATTCCCTCATTGTAATACATGATATATTTATGTCAGCACCAAGTTATTTCTATATCTGCTGTGGCTTAGTGGTAATTCATGCAGTCTGTTGTGTCAATGGACGGGGGTTCAAGACTGGCAGAGGTCTTTTCTTTTGCTGCTGAGCAGAACAAGGGCCCTTCCATAGAGTGACTAAGGCACTTTTAAGCAGTTGTAAGTGGGTTTGCGCGATGCTTAGCGATGCGCGCACTCACTTAAACCTGCTTACTACCTCTTAAAAGTGCTTACTCCCGCAAACCCCCGTGCTAATTTCTTTTAAAGAAAAGAAAATGGGGAGATAGGAAAGTGGTGAAAAAGGGGGCACAAAGAGGGACAGACAGTAGGTAAACAAGTTCGGGATGTGCAGGACGGGTGTAGGGAAGGTCCATAGCTGCCCATTTCTTTACCAGCAACAGCTGTGCATATGCAATAAATTTGGAGTGAAATTTGAAACCTTCCACCCCTGGGAGAGGGGTGAGGACAACAAAGTATGTTGTACTGCCAATTATAATTATCAGTTTACATGTCCAGTGGATATGTGTGTGAAATGGGCAGCTATGTATGGGGCGTAATTGTTTTGTGGGTACAGATTGCCCTTTTTTTTTTTCAGGTGAGAGTGGAAAGTGAGGTAGAAGAAGTAGGTATGTTCGGGGAGGTAGGTTGGGGAGGTAAACAGACAAGACAGACAAGACACATACAGGGGCGGTGTATGACACATGGGGTGGGTGAACACATTTGACGGGGACGGATGTTTGGAAATCACAAGCCCATGAGCCCACAGATGGTAACAGTGGAACTGAGATCCCCACCCATGGGCAGTCACCACTGCACCTTCACAGCCCCGAGGGTGGCTGTGCTGGGGGCTGCGTAGGACGGGCAGGCTCACCCATGAGACGCGCCACTCTCGCCTTGAGGTGGCGTAGGGAATCAGCGACTGAACGCTGGATCTCCCTACGCACCACAGCCTGGACCCTTTGAAGGGTGACAGGTGGCCCTTCTCCGCCAACACTTGCACAGGGGGGACGAGCCCCATCCCCTGCAGCGCTTCCACCCAAAGGTGGCACAGGAGCAATGGAGGAGGGGAGCCAGGGCTGGGCACCGGACCTGCTGGTGCCAGGTGCACTCGCCAGCTGAGGAGGGACAGGTGGGTCCGCTGGGACCGGCCTTCCCATACGTTCTGTGATTAGGTGTGTTTAATTACAACATAAACAACAGCATTCCAGATTAGTTGTAACAGCATGCAGTAATATTCCCATTAACCCAACACTCCAAGGTTCCAACAGTTGAACAGCAAGCATAACACATGCATATATTGAACGACAGTGGATATTCCAACAACATGCAGGGATGTTTGGTAGCAACAGGCCGCTATGATTGTGGTGTTTGAACAGGGCACATGCATCAACGTGAATGCAAATATTTATAGAACAATAGGACACATGTCCCAACAAATATTTAAGATTACACATACCCATTGAGGTGTGAAATTGCATGGTTTATGCACATACAGTAGGGTGTAGAAAGAAAACCTTGATTAACATCTTATAATTACTTTTAGTCTTCTAGTGACTGCAAGTGTATATCCCCTACATGTATTATTACACTTGCCACCATGCATTAGGTTGTGTAATGGGTTTGGCTAGTTCAATATATGCCTGACCTATATCTGACATACTAACTGTCCAAGATGCAGATGTTACTGCTACATATTCCTTGATTGCATTTATATTTCTTTCTCTACATATCTGGATGTTTTCACATGACATTTTCACTTCTATTTGTACAGAACCCTGCATTTCTTGACACGCACTCACATTTCTGGGGAACAAATTAACATGCTACTCATGTGCCAGATTTACTTATGCATGCCAGCCAGTAACTGACTGTTGAGGACTGTATATATGCTTCACAGCTACTAGCACTTCCATCACCCACTTTATATGGGACTGCACAACTCTGGGTTGCCAGCACTTTTTAAAACAGTACTATTTGTATAATGCAAGGGTACAACAACATTTCAAACTAAGTGACACAGACACACTCCGGGTTTTAGACCTTTATTAATGACATTACACAGGCTCACTCCTTTATTCATTATAACGGTGCATATGGAAGACATATTCAAGACATATTATACCTTTATTAATAGGTTAGAACACTCTTTTTCAGGCTCACTCACTTATTTTATATGACAGTACCTGCAGAGATATTATTCCGGACATATGTTACCATTCTTAATGGATTACTACACTCTTTTTCTGGCTCTCTGACTTTTTTATCTGACAGTACATGCAGAGGACTTATTCAGGCCATTTTATGGCTGTATTATTGGACTACAACACTTTATTTCATGCTCTCTCCCCTATTTTATATAACAATACATGCAGAATAATCAATAACCTGCCTGGTGGCGCAACCTTAGCAGCCTATCTGCACAGGCTTGCTGATTCGCAGCACGGTCACCTGCAGTTGTAAAGTAAATAAAGGGATACTGAGACATACCTATCCATTATACAGAATCAATCATCAATTCCTACATACTGCATTCCATGGCTACCTACTCAGTTGTGGGGCATCCTGCATCCCACGGGCCTCCTGTATCCATTGGTTCAGGCGGTCCTGCTTCTGTCTCTTCAGGTCTGCATGGTGGTGACGGACCTGCTCACCAGTCTGAGGAATGCCTGTGACACTGGTGAGGTCATGAGCTAACCGGTTCCAAGCCTCTGCCTTGTACTCCGTACCTTGGAACTGGCCCTGCAGGAGTCTTGACTCATGATGGTGGACAAGGAGCCAAACCATGTATTTTGACTCCTCGATGCCCCAGCGTTGCGCTTGGAAGCGTGCACCCTCTCCAGCACCAGCCATTCTAACTGCAGATGTGAGCTACAATCAATTATGGCGATTATTCCCACCTATGGGGCTTAAATATGCCACATTTCCCACACTTTTTTGTGATTGGCCGTTTTTGAAAATTCTCGGCTGACTGCAGACCTGCTTAGTAATGGTTAATCTACCATTACTAAGTATATGTATGTTAACAGTGGCTGTTTCTCCTAAGTTGTCATGGCTTAGTGGTTCTGTACTTGGATTATGATGCACAGAGTCCTGGGTTCGAACTTTGTCATTCATTTTATTTTAATACTGTCCAGACAGGCTAGGGGGTGTGGCTGCATTTAAGAAACTTTGCTCTACGTTGCTCCACTGTGCTCTGGTTGGCACAGCGCACACGTCCACGCAAACACATTGCGCTGGTTAAAGCGCTGTTTCGCTATGAGCACCTCTATTGCGCTGGGTAAAGCGGTCTTAAACTTTGGGCAACTCTATTGCACTGGGTAAAGTGCTATTAAACTATGGGCACCTCTATTGCGCTGGGTAAACCGCTCTTAAACTTTAAGCACCTCTGTTGCGCTGGGTAAAGCGCTATTAAACTATGGGCATCTCTATTGCGCTGGGTAAAGCACTGCTTAACTGCAAGCAATTATATATCGGGATCCTTTAAAAATATATATTTTGTTCACTGATACATTGGCCATTTCACTGCTTTTTACTGATATTTTAATCATATTTGTCAGGTATTATTCCATGTACTGATTTATAACATAAATAAGAAGGGGAGTGGGATTCGAACCGTGAATGCCTCTTCTTTGTTGCAATGCTCTACCATTATGCTATTTGGTGTGATTTGCATAAACATTCTTTTTTATGCTCTTCCATGTCAGAATTGCTAACTATAGCTAAGCAATGGGCACACCTGCACGCACACGCGCAAATACGGGCAGCTATTTTGGGAATTTAAAAAAAATAATAATTTTTTACTTTTTATAACTGTGATGGGGGTTTACAATGTCAGGGAGTATGGTGTTGGGTGGAAGGACATTTGAGCGGACTCGCTCTTGTGTACTTTCATATTACTTTTCCAAACCTTGCAGGGGTGTGGACATTTAAACTGCTTGGCAGTCGGACACACCCCCTGCTTTCCTACCCGGTCTGTGTAAGACTTGCGGTTGAGTCAGCATGCCCTCATGAATATTCATGGCACACTGATGTCATACTGTTCAACTGCAACCTCCGAGTAAGACTTATTAAGTCTTACACAGAGGATTCTTGAATCCGAGGGTATATTTCATAGGAAGTTTGAGTTCAAGTCTCATTTGCCTCGTGTTAGAGTATTTCCATTGGTATATATCCCATATTGTGTAGTCTTTTATCAGGGGGTAATTTGTTGGATTTACTGGTTTATTATTTATTAGTAAATTAGGATTTAGGTGTAATGGTTGTATAAGGGCAAAAGCATCAGCTAATTGCAATAATTTAAATAGTTTCTGAGTTGTAAGAATCATGTTTTTAATTAGTGGGTGTAGAATTGGTCCTTTCCTGTGTCCAACAGAGCCACTCACGGCAAACCTTAGACGCTCCAAAGGCTCGAGGTTCCAATCACAAGGCTCTTACAGGTCAAAGCAATGGGGTGCCTCCACCTCCAAATCAGGTGGTAACAAAGCACAACCTTACAGTAAACAGTCTCAATGACTTTCCTCTGCCATCTCCAAGCACTTATCTTTTGGCAGCCCCTTTGGGGGGAAAACTAGCACTTCATGCTCAAAATTGGCATTTAATTACCCAGGACAAGTGGGCATTAAACATAGTATCTCAGGGGTACAGATTTCATTTCCACACATTGCCAATTCCAAACGGATGGCCAGATATGCCACCAAACCAGTGGGCAGAGGCCCAGAAACAAGTCATGTCCCTCATGGATATGAGGGCTATTCAGCCAGTGCCAGAAAAGGAAAAAGGACAAGGATTTTATTCAAGATTTTTCCTGGTACCCAGAAAAGACAAAACATGACGTCCAATTCTGGACTTATCCATTCTAAATACGTTCCTGGACATTCCAAAATTCAAAATGCTGACTTTACAACAGCTACTGCATATGCTAGGCAAGAATGCTTGGTTGGTAACTCTAGACTTAAAAGAGGCATAACTGCATATCCCAATAAGGGAATCTTGCAGAAGATACCTCCGCTTCAAAGCAGGCTTTTTGCATTACCAATTCTCTGCACTGCCCTTTGGCTTATCTACTGCACCCTGGGTCTTTACAAAGTGCCTGGCACCAGTAATTGCATTTTGCAGACAAGGAAACATTCAAATTTATCCATATCTGGATGATTGTCTCATTCAGGCAGAGGACAAGGACACTCTTCTTCAGCATCTGACATTTGTAAAAAGGCTTCTAGCATGCCTAGGGTACACCATAAACGAAAAGAAATCACAACTGGTACCCTCTCAAATAATTACATTCCTGGGTGCAAGCTTGAATACAACTGCCCAGATTGCTTACCTCACGCCAGACAAACAAATTCAATTGACAACATACTTCAAACAAGTGGCAACAAAAACCCAGCTATCTGCAAGATAAATTGTGCAGGCTTTGGGGTTCATGGCATCCTGCATTCTACTAATTCCATATTCGAGACTGCATATGAGGAGACTTCAGTGGTACCTAAAAAGCTTATGGAGTCAACATTGTTATAGCCTGGAAACAATGATTCCTCTCATTCCCTGCCTGCAACAGGAGTTTCTTTGGTGGGCAAAGGCGTGTCACCAAAACAAGGGATTGTCATTCATTCTACCCCCTGCCACCTAAACCCTAACTACAGACGCATCAGACTATGCTTGGGGGGCCCATCTGGCAGGGAGATGCATTCAGGGCAAATGGAGCCCAAACCAAATGCATCTACATATCAACCAGAAAGAAATGCTAGCTGTACAGAATGCTCTGACAGCCTTCAAGGACTTCCTTCACCCAGGACAACTACTGATAAAGACAGACAACACCACAGTTATGTGGTACATAAACAGGCAGGGGGGTACCCAGTCCTACCCCCTTTGCAGACTAGCCATGGCCTTGTGGAACACAGCCTTGACTTACCAAATACATCTTCAAGCTCAATTCCTGCCAGGAAAACAAAATACTCTGGCAGACGACCTAAGCAGAAATCTTATGGACCCACACGAATGGAAACTGGATCCACAAATCTTCATCATGTTAACACGAAAATGGGGGAGCCCAGACATAGATCTATTTGTCTCTCCCCAAAACTATCAGTTGGACAAATTCTGCACAAGAACTCATCACAAAAAAACATGGAAAGTGGATGCTCTATCCTTCAGCTGGAAAAAAACTATCAGTCTATGCCTTTCTCCCTCTGCCTCTCCTCTCCAAGGTCTTACTAAAAGTCAGACAGGAAAAAACCAAAAATGATTGTAATTGCTCCGGACTGGCCTCTCCAACACTAGTACCCGCTTCTAAGGAATATGTTGCACCATCCTCCGGGGTACTTGCCTCAAACACCTCACCTATTGTCTCAGCAGAACTATCAAATTCTGCACACTCAGCTCCAAACTCTGAATCTTGCAGCATGGCTAATCAACTAATTTCAACAACCACATCTCAAAGCAAACCTTTGATGGATTTCATTTTAGAGGCCAGAAGGCCTAGTACTAGAAAATCTTATGCTGATAAATGGAAGAGAGTCTTTGCTTGGAACCAAGCACAAGGAATAGACACAGCAAAGCCCAATATTCCCCAGATTTTGCAATACTTAAGAAATGCTTCACAAGGGCTTTTCTTTTTCTTCAATAAAAATCCATGCTTCTGCCATCTCGGCTCATTACAATACAGAGCCTCCCCTCTTTTTTCATCCCCTGCTAAAACAGTACCTCAGAGGGGCCAACAATTTAAGGCCTCCCAGGAGAGTGCCAGCCCCTGCATGGGACCTCAATTTTGTGCTGGAAAAACTCACCCTACCTCCTTTTGAACCAGCAGCTACTGCGGATATAACATTTCTTTCTTGGAAGACAGCCTTTCTTTTGGCAGTCACTTCAGCTAGAAGGGTTTCAGAACTACAGGCTCTCATGGCAGTGGAGCCTTTCATTATCTTTTACCCAGACAGGATGGCCCTCAGGATCAATCCTTCTTTTTTGCGTAAGGTGGTATCCAGTGTGGCTCTTAACCAGATCATTCACCTGCCAATGTTTTTCCCAAATCCGCAGAACAAGGGGGAGCAGATTCTGCATTCATTGGATGTACACAGACAGCTAAGATTCTACTTAAACAGGACAAAATCTCTAAGAAAGTCTGAGCAATTACTGGTGGCATTTGCTGCAGGATCAGAGAGGAAGGCTATATCAGAGCAGACTATTTCTAAATGGATAAGCCATTGTATTAATTTCTGCTACTTGCACCATGGTAAACCTCTGCCCAAGGGGATCAGATCCCATTCCACCAAGGCTGCCTCTACTTCAGCAGCTTTTCTCAGAGGGGTTCCTACCAGAGACATTCTATAAGCTGCTACTTGGAGCTCAGTTCATACATTCACAAAGCTTTACCATTTATCTTTTTTTCTAAATCCAGGGCAGGCTTTGCCACTGCAGTCATGCAGGGCCTTATAGCTGCTCCTAATGCTGTTTAATTCCATCCTTCCATCCATAGCTTTGGGATTCTACCCAAATGTAATGACTGCAACAGTGAAACATGAAGAACATAGTACAGTTGTGTACACTTACCATAAATGTAGATGTTCGAGTGTATTCACTGTTGCAGTCCGGGTTACCCATCCGCCAGCCCCCATTCTATACCTCTTCTTTCCTTCACTATGCTCAAAAGTCTTTGTGGTGTATTTGCTTTTAGTTGAAGGTAAATTTTATGTGTTCTAAAGTGCATGTATATATTTATAGTTATATATATATTTTTTTGTTCCCCATTTGGGGGGCACCTGACATCTGGGGCAAGAAAAACTGATTAAAATAGCGCCGGCTGCATGTTTTATACCCCTGACGACCTGACGTCATGGAAGAGAGGAGACAGCAACCAAGGCAGGATCCAAGACTTTGTTATTCAAGCCGACTGAGGGCAACCTGCCAGCAGATTACCCAAATGTAATGACTGCAACATTGAATACACTCGAACATCTACGTTTATTGTAAGTGCACACAACTGTACTTTACCTCCACAGGGCCAGCTGATACCTTTTATAATTCAGTTTTTCCTACTACGTTACTTCACTTTCCTAGAAATTGCTTTTTTATGATGTACTGTCCCAATGTCTTTCCTGACCTTGAACTTGCACAGCCTGTTAGACAACTTAAACATTTCTTTGGAATAGGGAACATGATATTGTGAACCTGATAAGACAAAGGTAATGCATCTGGGCAAACTTAACAAATGCCCCATTACCAAACAGCACTGTGTGACTGCACACTTGGAGATCTTGGCCACTAGACAATCATCCTGAAAGAAGACGGTCTAAAAAAGCGTTATTTCCACAGCCCCTGCGAATGGGTTGCTCGGCTGTTCCCCTCCTACTGGCCCACAGCAGTTTTTACCTTCTCTACCAACCTCATGAACCTGACCATTAAGCAATCATCCTGAAAGAAGATGGACTAAAAAAGAATTGTAGGTGCACCTGAATTCCACAGTAGTTTGGTCTTATCCCTGTATTAAGTGCGTAGTGTACTTTAACTATAGGCCAGGGATGGCAGCTGCCCCCCACCCCAATTCACAAGCTAGCATTTCTTGTAAGCTTTAACTACAGACATCTTTAATATACCATCACATACCCTTTTTAGTAGTTGCTCCTGACTTCCAGCTAAGCCAGGCACATTAAAGTGAACAAAAGTACAAATACACAGCACAAGGTTTCTGCATTGGCTAAACAGCACATTGTAGGCAATAAGGACATTGCTTTTGTTCTGTAAGGTCCTGCATATATTCAGAAAAAAAAACTAACAGGCAAGGTACTTTTTCTCCAAACATACCTAAATCAGTCTGTGGATTGAGTGATTGTTTTTTGTCTGACTCACTCCTACCCAAGTCCAGCCCCTGTTCTCATTAATCATTACACTTTACAATCCCCCCTCCCACTCTCATCCAATATGGTCTCAGCAAGGGTGATGTAAACCTCCCCCACCTCCTCCTCCAATATGGTCTCAACAAAGGTGATTTAAACCTGTGGTGCTATCTTGGATTCCGAAAGCAGCTGCCTGTACCCCTCTGGCCTTCAGTATACCTTGATGTAAGTGCTTAATCTTTCTGAAACAACAGTTGCAAAGTTATTATAATATATAAATCTCTTAATGCCTTCTGCATAATACAATAAGTGTTACGGTTGAACTTAAGTGCTCAGGGTTTCTGTGGCACTGACAGTTCCCAGTGGGCCTCTCCCATCTACATTTTAACCTGTAAGTTGAATCTGCTATTTTTAAATAATTTGGACAGGTTATTTACTGTTTTCTCTCAAAGAAAAGGGGAACCTGATTGTTTCTGTAACCTTGCGATCTGGTCGGGCCCTGCTCTGTTCCCCTACCCTGCCCCCATTTCTCACCCGCCCCTCTATACCTGCATTTATTTTAAGCCGTCATCACCTGACCATACCACCTGACCTCCACCTTCACCAATCACTCACTCAACATCAACTTCAATTAATACACCACTCCCACTTCCAAACAGCACATATTTGATAGACATATCTTCACACTTCACCCATCCTCCTAAAGAACCACATAAACTCATTCATGTCAATCACCTAGCTACCATCACCATAACATCTCTACCATACAATCATGCTAACAACACTATCATCCTTATCATTAGCACTCATATCACTAGCTTTTATCACATCCATACAAACAGACTTACCTCTACACAATAACATATATCATATAACACACATTTCCACACCATCACAAACTCACGCAAACTTCATCAGCCCTACAATTCTAAATCTTAATAATATACCTTACTCGCACAACATTACAATACCAAGATACAACTCTAGGAAAAAAACTCACATAGATCCAACTCACAAATAACAAACATTATAAAGCACATACTATCATCCGTAAAGAAAATACTAACCTCTGGTGATATACACCCTAATCCAGGCCCTCTCAAAACCAAGCAGATGTCTGACCTGCTGATTCTTAATATCAACATAAGAAGTATCACCAACAAAATATCTGAACTGCATGCATTTATAGCCCACTAAACTCCTGACATACTGACAATCACAGAAACATGGCTAAACCCTAGCATCCAAAATGGAGACTTCCTCCCTCCCAGGTTATAATACCTTAAGTTTCGATAGAGTACACAGAAAAGGAGGTGGGGTAGCCATACTGTTTAAGAACACACTGAACCTCCAACTCCTCCAGACCACACCACCCAAATTTCTAAATGCTGAAACCCTGTTTACTGTCCTTTCCATAAATAAAACTAAAAAAATCAATATTCTTTGCTGATATATACCCCCAGGTAACAACTCTCTCATTATAGAAGAAATCCTACACTGGACAAAAGATAACCTACCACAAGAAACTATCCTATTAGGTGGCCTAAATACTGACTGGGCAGCTTGTGATTCCAACAACCCCACTAGCCATATTAATCTATATGGGTTCACTCAGCTGATTGAAGAGCCCACTAGAATAGATAAAAAATCGAAAAAAAATGTATTTTTGATTGGACTCCGATCAACTACACCAAACAAAACTACCAGGTAGGTTGCCTTCCAGATGGTCTCAGTGACCACTGCCCCACATTCCTACTACGCAAACACTCCAACCTACCCAAACCCATTCTTTACAAACTAATATGGAATGACCGCAACTTTACCCCACATTATCTCAATACTGTTCTTAGCCACTGTAACTGGGAACCACTACAAACCCTTGGATTAGACCAGGCAGTTGACTACTTTAATTCAACTTTTATTAACGTTCTTAACAAACTCGCCCTCAGTAGGAAAATTATAGTGAAAGCTAACTATGCACATTGGCTAAGTAGGGACACTAGATCCCTACTAAAAGCCACAGATAAAGCCTGGAAAATATGGAAAAGAGAAACCACCACCGGTTCCAAGCAAAACTACCAACAGCTTAGAAATCAGGCCAAGGCTGAAACTAAACAAAATTAACAAAACTACTTCCTCAGTGCCAAAAACAAATACTCAAAAAATCCACAAAAATTCTGGCATTCTATTAACTCCTTACTAAAATCAGGCAAAACCACTACTCCAGCTCCACACTCTACAGATAGTAATTTAGACATAGTCACTCAATTTAACCATCACTTCACAAAATCCATCCTGGCTCTATCCAGCCAACTAGCCAATCATAGTCCATCACATAACCAAACCAATCAACCAGAAAAGACTCCCTCCTTTACTCTGTCACCTGTCCCCACCTCTACAATTTAGAATCTCCTTCCAAAACTTAAACCCACCACCCTTGCGGCCAATAACTTACCTGCTACCTTCATAAAAATGGCCTCTGACTCTCTATCTTACCCCATCTTCATCCTAATTAACCACTCCTTACAGGAATCCTATATTCCCAAACTCTGGAAAGTATCTTATATTATTCCTCTTCATAAAGGGGGCAACTCCTATGACTTCTCAAACTACCGACCCATTGCATCTTATGCCCCCTATCTAAAATTCTAGAGAAATGCATCCATTTGCAAGTCATGAAATTCCTGAACACACATCAGCTCCTCTCTACCACACAACATGGCTTCCGACCTCATCACAGCACAACCACTGCTCTTCTTTCATTCTGTAATCTAGTTAACCTTCACAGGAATGACAACAAATATACATCAGCCATTTTCTTGGACCTCTCAAAGGCATTTGACATGGTCTGTCACTCTATTCTGCTAGAGTCTCTAGCCTCACTATCTTTCACCCCATCTACCATAGCCTGGTTCAGAAGCTACCTATCTGACAGGCAACAATCTGTCCAATGGCAAGGAGCACTATCCCCCCAAGTTCCAACTACCATAGGAGTCCCACAAGGCTCTATACTGGGCCCACTTCTCTTTTCTATTTTCACAAACAACCTGAATAGCTCTACCCAGCATGTCACACTTATCCAATACACAGATGATTCAACTCTGATCTGCACTGCCTCATCTCCCACCATTCTACAGCAACTTATCCAGGAAACTTTTAACTCTGTAGAAAAATGGATCTCAAGTATCCAACTAATCCTAAACCCCAATAAGACAAAACTACTACAATTTCCCCCTAACAAATCAAAAGCTGTCCTTTTCCATCACCTCTAAAATCGGCTCTACCATCTCCCCTTCTGACCATAGCAAACGTCTTGGTATTGAAATTGACAATAGTCTTCACTTTGATATCCACATCTCACAAACCATCAAATTGGTTCACAAAAAACGGGTGCACTGTATAGGCACAAAACCTTTCTCTCACACCAAGCAAGAGTCACCCTAGCCCAAAATCAACTTCTGTCCACACTGCTGTACGCAGCACCTATTTTCACCCATATTAGAAAAACTGACCTAAACAAGCTAGAATCCTGTTACAATAAGATAGCCAAGTTTGCTACAAACTCAAGTTACAGAATACATCACTGTATTGCACTAAAAGAACTAAAATGGCTAGAGTTATCACAACTACTTAACTACCACCAGCTAGTTACTGCATATAATATCCTTGAGTACCCTGAAAAAAAAACATCTATATCCAATCTTCTTACCCATTACACTGCAAATCGGCATCTCCGATCTAGCAACAAATCTCTCCTCTGCATCTCCAGGACAAACAATACTGCAGGCAAAGTGCTCCTTTCCCACACCGTTGTTAAAAACTGGAATTCCCTCCCCCATTCTCTGACCACTGCCTCTACTACCCCACAATTCAAAAACTCCCTCAAATCACATCTACTAAACACCTGGTTATGTCCTTGTATCACTTAACCTTTACTCTTCCATCTTCTCCCTTCTTTTTCCAACTTCCAAGCTACTCACTTTAACCCTCTACAGTATTAAACCAAGCCAATAACTCTGGCTGTTAGTTGCTACTTCTCATAGCGGGCGATTGCTCCTCTTTTTGTCATAATCATTTTACCAGAGCAATTGAACAGTAATGGAAGCCAGCCACAAGAACAGATAAAATCACATGATTTTATTGACTTGCTAAAAGTAGTATACAATGTTAAGTGCTTTCTTCCCTCAATGAATAGGGACTTCCTCAGAACAAAATAATGTATACACCCATTCATTATACACCTGCACATTAAATGGAATTCCTGACTGTTTCTCCTGGCAAATGTCTTTTTCCAATTTATTTTATGTATTTTCAGTGTTTGTCTGGCAAAATGTCTAACTCTGTGTTGTATTATTTAAATGACCCTTGTGTAACACTGTATAAATTTGCTTCTCTTGTTTTTTGATTTTTTGTTTTTTTGTTTTGTAACAATGTTTCAGAGCTTTTCTCCCCTGGCCTCCACTGTAAATGGACCTGGTCCAGTTGGATTTTCCTGGTTAACAAATGTAAAATAAATAAATAAATCATACAGGCATGGAGAAGGTGAAACCATTAGTATGAAATGCTAGCAGCTATTTCCCTTTCTTTGTGTTTGTGAAATGTCAGACTTGACATATGTAAGTAACAAGGAATGTGGAGATACAGGCCCCCAACTGGGGAGTGTAGGGAGGTTTCCCTATTGCTAACATGTTTATTGTGGTAATTTTACTTCATGTTTCTGTTGGATAATGCATATGATTTTCTTGATAAGCAATTCTTTCAGTGTGCCTCTTCATTACTGATGATTTAGCCTCAAGAACTTTGATTGTGTGTGGTCTTGCTATAGTTGGGATGCAGTTTGTGTCCACCTACATGTCCTAGGATTACTTGTCCTGTAACCTTCTTCCTCTGCTTTCACAACTGACTTACACTTCTGCATTTTAAACTGGCAACAAGTGCTGAAGCTTTTTTCCATCCTTGGCTCTACAAAATACCTTTTCTGATGAGTTTTGAGTGATCTCCAGCCTTCAGGGAAGCATCCAGCCTTCAGCTAAATCTAAAGTAACTGTGTACATAATTATATATAGTTTGATTCTAGTGATTTTTACATAAATTTAACTGTCATTACTTTGCTTAAAAATTCTCAGCTTCATTATTTCTGAATGTCCGTATTTTTGCTTTTCTGTGTTGTATCTGAAAAGTTTGATCTGATGTTGTCAATCTTCATTCATTCTTGACTGATGGGTTCAATTCCAACCCTTTGGAACCAGCTCGGCCGTTGTACATAGCTCGAGCCAACCAAAAAACTTTTGAGCTAAGACTCTACCCACAATACCCCTCTTCCATTACCTCAGATCTCATTTGCCACTCTGAAAATTGGATGCATCAGCCGATACTCTCAGCTAAGTGCTTTATTTCATGCTTTCCGTAGCGTTTTTTTGACTAAAAGTTACTTTTATTTTTTCTCTGATAGTTTTGCTATTATTTGTGAATGTTTGACTGCCTTCTACTGTATTTTATCCACCCCTTTTCCGTAAGGTAATTCTAGTTTACCATTGTTAGTAACAGCCCATGTTAAGTTGTCTATCTCGCCTTCATTCTTGCTGGATGGGTTCGGAGCCGACCTCGGCTCCGACTCGGCCACTCTAAAAGCTCGAGAGTTGGTTCCACCGGCTCGAGGCTCCCCTTATATCCCACAATGCTAGGCGAGAGTTACCTCAGATCTCGTTTGCCGCTACAGCTATCGAGGTTGGTTTTCTACCGGTTCTTGGTAAGTGACTTTTTCTTGTGTAATTTAGTCTATTAAAACCCCTTTAATTTTAATATTTTTACTTATTTCCCTTAGTTTAGAGAAATTTTATCCCCTTCTAAAAATTCCGTTTTCCCCTCAAGAACTTTAGGTTCTTCCCTTGGGCCTATTGGCCTTTTTCTCTTTCCCTAGGGAGTGTGTGTATTATTTTTTATTTTAAAAACCTAGTTAGTGGTTTTATTATAATTTAAACTTGACAGGGTGTAATTAGTGTGTTTGTGTGTGTGTTTGATTACACCTTTTAAAAATGTCTAAGGAAGCAAAGGTCTCCGGATTCAAGAAGTGTGATGCGTGCTGACAGAAAAAGTCTCTGACAGACGCTCACACTTCTTGTGTCTACTGTCTGGGACCTTTGCACCTGCAGGACTCCTGTGCTGTGTGCCATGGCTTCAGCCCCAGGGTCCTGCAGGAAAGAAAAATAAATTGATCTTAAGGGGCTTACTCAAGCCAGAGGATTCCCTTTCTGTTTCTACTGGGAAGCCCTCTAAGGCATCTAGGTCTTCGGCTCCGACAACTGAGCCGAGACCTAAGGTTTCTAAACCTCTGCCTACATCGGCTCCGGCTGGAGCCGATGAGTCTCAGTCCACAGTTTCTGTGGTTCCCTCGGCTCCGGCCGGAGCCGAGGTATTAGAAGTTCCTGTGTCGGCTCCGACCAGACCTTCAGAGCCGACAACTAGGAAGAGGTCCAGGTCACCATCTCTTGGCTCCGTTCATTCGGCTCCAGGATCTCCCCTGCTGTCTGAACGGAGCCAGAGATCTCACTCCTCTAGGTCATCGAGGCTGTCGGATCATGACCTTCAGAGGGTAGTGAGTCGACTTCTTAAGTCCGAGGCACTGGCCCAGATGCTTCAGAGCCCGACTCATCAGTCGATGCCTGCCCCGGTCCATCAATATATTCCTCCTTCGACTCTCTTGAGCTCGGGCCGGTCGCGTCGGAACCGAGACTGTGATAGCGTCGGAGCCGATACAATTGTCTTCAGATCCGTCGTCGGCTCCGATTTCTTCCTTGGAAGAATCTCGGCGTCGGACTTCCCTCGTCGGCTCCGAGGGGGTGAGTGGCATCGGACCCTTGTCCGACCCCTCTCCCTCTCGGTGCTTGGCGCTGGTGAGTTCAGCTCCGACATCGCCTCGGAGCCATCACTGTCGGTGCCGAGGGGTTCTTAGCTTCGGGCGGGGACCTCTGGCTCTGCCTGACAGGGATGCATTTGAGGTCATGCGGAGTGTGTTAGAGCCTGGCTCTACTCCACAGTCGGCTCCGTTCGCCCTCCCTCTACAGTGCCTCAGGTTAAGTCGACTCACTCCCTCATCCCGGACCGCAGAGAGCCAGCTCCTCAGGAACCCCTGTGGGATTTCATCCTCTTCCGAGGCCTCTCCTGATTTGGCAGAAGAGCCCCTCGGAAGAGGAAGTGTAAGAGGAAACACATTGACTCACCTGAGTCCATCACGTCAGACACAGATTTGGATGATTCTGAGGGTTCCCCGTTCCCCTTCTGAAGATGTCTCATTTGCAGACATTCTGGAGATCCTGAAACAGAGGGAAATTGGCCAGCCCTCAACCCTTCGGAGGACGAATCTGTGTATCTTGAGGCGTTTGGCTCTCGTCCTTCCACCTCCTGGGTGTCCCCCTTGACCCCCTCATGCAGGTGGTTGCTAAGAAGGCATGGACGGCTCCTGATTCAGTGGACCCCACTCCCAGGAGACCCTCCAAGTTCATAACGGCACCAGCAGACAAACAGTTCTTAACAAAGGAGTTTCTGTGGATGCTATGGTGGTAGCTGCTGCCACTAAGAAGGAGCTAGCTGATCCTTCAGTACCTGTCCATCCACCTAACAAGGAATCTAGGTCCATGGACAGGTATGAAGCGGATGTTCTCGTCAGCGACATTTACCATGCGTTAAGCTGAACTACCTGTGCCATTTTACTGCCTTCAAAGGGACTTGATCAAGGAAGCGAGTGAAATGTTAAAGGACCCTACAGCTGCGGGTTTCCAAGATAAGATGAACACGCAGCTGGCTACCCTTAACTCCATAACCAACTCCTCCATGCGCCTTCTTTCTTACCCGGCTGATGGAGCGAGCAGAGCCGCAGGGACAGGTGTGGCCTTACGTAGGCATGCCTGGATGCGGCTATGCAATTTTGCGGACCCTTCAAGACGTCTTTCACTAACTCCCCGTTTGATGGATCATCCCTCTTTGGTCCTCAAGTGAAAGAAACCTTGACTAGGTGCGAAACTGATGGTAAGACCCTTTCTGCCGCCGGAGTCCGTTTTCTACTCCTTCTAGGCCTTACCCCAAAGGCCAGAAAGGTGGAAAGATGTGGTTCCGTAAACAATCTCAAGGGACTTCGCCTGACGCACAGAGTCGTTTCCGCGCCAGAGGCAGAGGCGGGAATAACAATGGTAGACGCGCCCTAGGGGCAGGGGTCCGCAGAACCAGGGCAATCGGGAAGCCTTCCTGACAAGCCCTTTCAGCATCCCTGAGGTGTTGCCCGACTGCCCATCTTCGGAGGCAGTCGGGGGAAGATTGTCACTGTACCCAGAAGCCTGGCTATCCCTGACTCAAGACAAATGGGTACAGTCCATCATTTCCAAAGGCTATTCTATCCCCTTTCTTCGCATTCCAAATCAGTCAAAAAAATCCCTTCCAGATGTTCCACCCGCTCAAAGGGATCTAGCGGTTTTGGAGATTTCAAAACTGCTTGCAAAAAGAGCAATTCAGCCAGTTCCAGCAGACCAGCAAGGATCCGGAATCTACTCAAGGTTCTTTTTAGTTCCAAAGAAAACAGGGGACTGGAGACCAATTTTGGATCTCAGTATCTTGAACAGATCAGTCAAGAAAACAAGATTTCGGATGGTCACGCTGCAATCCATCCTTCCCCTTTTGGGCAAAGGAAACTGGATGTGCTCTATAGACCTTCAGGATGCGTACTATCACATAAAAATGAACAGACGCTCCAGAAGATTCCTCCGCTTCAGGCTGGGAACCAGTCATTTTCAGTTCAGGGCCCTGCCCTTTGGTCTCACCACTGCCCCCGGTGTTTACCAAATGCATGGCAGTGGTAGCTTCTCACCTGAGGCGACAAGGATTCCAGGTGTTTCCATATTTGGACGACTGGCTCCTCACAGCTCCCACCAAGCATCTCCTTCTGATGGCCAGGGATTACACTTTTCGCATTTGTCAAAAGCTGGGTATTTCAATAAATTGCGAAAAGTCTGTTTTGTCGCCTTGTCGTACTATTACCTACATAGGCGCAAATCTAGATACAGTAAACATGTCTGCGAGACTAACACATCAGAGAATAACAGACATTCACAAACTGGTATCACTCCTTTTCAACAACAACAGAATCAAAGCCAGGTTAGTTCTGAAAGTGTTGGGAATTATGGCAGCGGCCATACCTCTGCTTCCATTAGCCAGATTCCACATGCGGATCCTTCAATGGATGCTCTTTACTCAATGGTCATACCAGCAACTGTCTCACACCATTATGATCCATGGCGTGCAAAAATCATCTTATGTGGTGGATGTCTTCCCCTCAGCTCTTGTTGGGAAGACCCTTTGTTCCACCCCTCCGGTTGCTACTCTGACAACGGATGCCTCCTGATCGGGTGGGGGCCATTATCAGGGCAGGACGGTCCAGGGCACATGGCAACCAAGCGAATGCCACTTGCACATAAATGTTCTGGAGATGAGAGCAGTGCTTTTGGCGCTGCAAACTTCAAGACTCTCTTCCCTTGGGAACGATTGCAATCCAAACAGACAATATGTCTGTAGTGTGGTACATCAACAAACAAGGCGGAACCAGGTCATACCCCTGTGTCGAGAAGCACTCAGACTGTGGCAATGGGCGATTTCTTCTCAGCGGTTTCTGATGTAGCGCACATCCCGGAAAGTCCAATCAAATTGGACAAGTTGAGCAGAGCTATCCTCATGCCTCACGAGTGGTCTCTGAAAGACTCTGTAGTGAGAGAAATTTTTCTCAAGTGGGGTCAGCCTTGCTGCGATCTTTTTGCTACTCCCCAAAACAGCAAGTGCAGAGAATATTTCACTCTATTCCCGTTACCAGGCCAACCCAGCAGAGACGCTCTAGTCCAAGTTTGGCCCCGGGGACTTCTGTATGCATTTCCTCCCTTCCCACTAATCTCTCAAGTGATACAGAAAGCTATCGCTCAGAAGGCCTCATTGATCCTCATTGCTCCTTACTGGCCTCGACAAGTGTGGTTCCCCTTTCTACATCGATTTCTTTTGGAGTTTCCGTGGAATCTGGACCTAGTTCCAGATCTTTTGATCCATCAGTCGGGTCAGTTTCATCGCTCCCTCCCCTCTCTGAACCTCACTGCTTGGTTCCTCCAGTTCCAACCTTAGCCAGGCCTCCTCAATTATCTCACTCTGTTAGAGATATTTTGATAGCTTCCCATAAATCTTCCACTCGGAAGATTTATTTGAGTAAGTGGAAACGCTTCACATATTGGGCTCAAGGAAAGGACATAGATCCTTTCACTGCTTCCATCCAATTAGTCCTTGATTTTCTAGCTGAACTCTTCCATGCAGGTTCATCTCCCTCATCACTTAAAGTTCAATTGGCAGCTATTTCTAACTTTCATGTGGGTATTTCTGAATCTGCCTTAATGTCCCACAAGCTTTGCAAAGCCTTTTTTGAAAGGAGTTTTTCTTCTCAGACCTCCTATAAGAAATCCTCCTTCTCCTTGGGACCTAAATTTAGTTCTTGCTTCTTTGATTCTTCCCCCTTTCGAACCTGCAGTCTCCTGTTCTTTAAAATTATTATCATGGAAGACTCTTTTTCTGGTAGCTATTACATCAGCTAGAAGAGTTTCAGAGCTTCAAGCACTCAGCTGTCGTCCTCCTTATCTTTTTTTTTCATAAGGACAGAGTATCCTTACGAACTAACCCGTCCTTTTGCCTAAGGTGGTCTCGTCAAATCTAAATCAAAGCATTGATCTACCTGTCTTTTTCCAGAATACTCCAATAGGTCTGAACAAAATTTTTTATTTCACTGCCAAAGACTTCTGCGGCTCCGAGGAAATCGGTGCCGACAGGATCAGTAGTATCGCTCCGATGGCCCATTCCAGGAAGAGGTCGAGGTCTCCTTCCTTGGAGCCGATATTTTCGCCCGGCGCCTCTTCTATCGGAGCGGAGCCATCGGAGCCGATCTTCAAGGTCATCCAGGTTGTCAGATCATGACCTAGAGAGTGGTCAGTAGATTGCTCAAGTCACAGGTACTGGCCCAAATGCTACACAGTCCGTCTCAGCAGACGACTGTTGGTCCACACCCGTTACTGTTCCTCCTTCGACTCTACCCCAGAGTTTGGAGTTGGAGTCTTCGGCATGGTTACTGCTACGCTGAGGATCTGATACCTCCTTCTGTTCCTTCAGCTCCTACTCTTATCTCCTCTTCCTTAGAGGGATTCGTGGTCGGGCTTCCATGGTCTCCTCCGAGGGGTGAGTGGCATCGGACCCTTGTCCAGCCCGCTCTTCCCCTTGAGCCTCGGCCTTGGTGAGCTCGGCTCCGACATCTGCCTCGGAGACTTCCTTTCGGTGGCCCCTGGAGTTCCTAGCTCTTCGAGCTGGTTCTCGGACCTGCCTGGGAGGAGCATTCGAGGTGATGAAGAGTGTACTGGCCACTGGTATCAGTCAGCAGTCTCTTCCGTGAAGCTCCTCCTGTATTGTACCTGTTGACATCTCTGCCACTTCTCTTGCTACAGGACCCAGAGATCCTCCGCCTCAGGTTACCCCATTGGGAATTTCCCCCTCTTCCCCGGATTCTCCTCATGTTTCGGGTGATCCTCCTAGGGAGAGGACTTGTAAGAGTAAGCATGTAGACTCCCTGAGTCTGTCACTCGGATACTGACTTTGATGAGTCAGAGGGATCCCTAGATCCCCTCTGAGGATGTCTCCTTCTCAGACATCCTAGAACTTCTGAAACAGAGGGGAAACTGGCCCACCAACAATCCCTCTGAGGATGAGTCAGTATACCTAGAGGCGCTTTGGATCTCGCCCTCCACCTCCTGGTGTCTCCGCCTTTCACCCCCTTATGCAGGTTATTGCACGAAGGCGGACAGCTCCTGACTCTGTAGAGCCAGTCCCTAGGAGGCCTTCTAAATTTATCACTGCCCCTAGTGACAAACAATTCCTTACCAAAGGTGTCCCTGCTGATGCCATGGTGGTGGCTGCGCCACCAAAAGGAACTTGCAGATCCTTCCGTGACCGCCCATCCTCCTAATAAGGACTCTAGGACCATGGATAGGCACGGCAAGCGGATGTTTTCCTCAGCATTTGCTATGCGGCTGAATTATCTTTGTCACTTCACCAGACTCCAGAGATATCCTGAAGGAGCTGGAGAAGTAGTTCAGATCCTACAGCTGCAGGGGCCCAAGAAAAGATTGCTTCGCAGCTAGGAACCCTAAATTCCATTGCTAACTCCTCCATGCTAATATCTTATGCTGCGGATGGATGTAGTAGAGCCGAGGCACAGGTGTGGCTCTTAGACCAAGCCTGGATGCTGCTATGTGATTTTATGGATCCCTTTAAGGCGTCCTTCACAAATTCTCCCTTTGATGGGTCAGCTTTGTTTGGCCCTCAGGTGAAGGGAGACCTTGACCAGGTGTGAGCAGGACGGCAAGACTCTTTCTGCTGTTGGAGTCCGTTTTCCACCCCTTCTAGGCCTTATCCCAAAGGACAGAAGGGTGGGAAGATGTGGTTCCGAAATCCCAAGAAGTCACGCCGATTCACGTGGTCAGTTTACCCCTAGAGGCAGAGGGGGTAACAAACAACAGATGCCTCTAGAGGCAGAGGGGTCCAAGAACCAGGGCAACAGGGAGTCTCTTCCCGAGAAGCCCTTTCAGCATCCTGAGGTTGCCCGGCTGTCCCTCCTTGGAGGCAGTCGGGAAGATTATCACTGTACCCAGAAGCCTGGCATTCCCTCACTCAAGACAGATGGGTACAGTCGATCATATCCAAGGGTTACATAATTCCTTTCGAGGAAAGTCCTTCCCTCAAGTTCCCTTCCAGATGTACCACCCGGTCTAAGGGACATTGCAGAGTTAGAAATGAAAACTACTGCAAAAAGAGCCATTCAATAGCCAGTTACAATAGACCATTCAGAGCCCGAATCTACTCAAGGTTCTTTTGGTCCCCAAAAGACGGGAGACTGAGACCAATATTGGATCTCAGCAGACTCAACAAGTCTGTCAGGAAGACAAGATTCGAATGGTCACTCTTCAGTCAATTCTGCCCTTCTTACAGAAGGACAACTGGATGTGCTCAACAGATCTTCAGGATGCACTATCACATCAAAATTCACAGACGCCCAGGAGATTTCTCCGCTTTCGGCTGGGGTCCAGTCATTTCCAGTTCAGAGCCCTGCCCTTTGGTCTCACTACAGCCCCAGAGTGTTCACCAAATGCATGGCAGTGGTCACGCTCACCTGAGACGTCAAGGATTCCAGGTGTTTCCAGATCTCGACGACTGGCTCCTGTCAGCCACCACCAGGCATCAGCTTATACAAGCCAGGGATTACACAATAGACCTTTGTTCTCATTTGGGCATCTCAGTCAACCCGAAAGTCATCCTTATCGCCCTGCCAGTCTATTACCTTCATAGGCAAACTTAAACACTCTTCGGATGTCAGCTACCCTTACAGAACAAAGAGTTTCAGACATTCAGACTCATGTCAGGATCATTCTGGCCAGCAAGAAGGTACAGGCCAGAATGGTTCTAAAGGTATTAGGTCTCATGGCTGCTGCCATTACTCTTCTTCCCCTGGCTCGATTCTACATGCGCCTCCTTCAGTGGATGCTGTTCACACAGTGGTCATACCAGCAACTCCCAATGCGCCACCAGATTCTGGTGACACAAACATGCAAAGAACATCTTGCTTGGTGGATCACATCCTCAGGTTCACCAAGGCAGGTGCTTTGTACCTCCGCCCCGAGCCACTGTCACCACGTGATGCCTCCCTGATCGGGTGGGGGTCATTATCAGGGCAGGATGGTTCATGGGACGTGGCATCCGTTCGAGTACCATCTGCACATAAATGTCCTGGAGATGAGAGCAGTGCTTTTAACGTTGCAAGCCCTCAACCACTTTCTTCCCGTAGGGGCAATTTCAGTCCTCACAGACAACATGTCTGTAGTTTGGTATATCAACAAACAGGGCGGAACCAAGTCCTACCCTTGTGTCGAAGCTCAGACTATGGCAATGGGCGATCTCCTCTCATCGGTTTCTGGTAGCAACGCATATCCCTGGGAAAACCAACATTATAGCGGACAGATTGAGCAGAGCTATTCTCATGCCTCACGAAAGTGGTCTCTCAAGCAATCCATAGCGGAAGAGATTTTTCTGGAATGGGGTCGTCCATGTTGCGATCTTTTGCTACTCCCAAAACAGCAAATGTCCAGACTTCTTCAGCCTCTTCCCTCTATCAGGCCATCCCCCCAGAGATGCTCTGACCCAGGTTTGGCCCCAGGGACTTCTTTATGCCTTCCCTCCATTTCCTCTGATCCCTCAGGTGATCCAGAAAGCTACCGCTTTGAGAGCCAAATTGATTCTCATTGCCCTTACTGGCCTCGACAAGTTTGGTTCCCTGCTTCCTCCATCGTCACCTTTTGGTGCAGCCGTGGCATCTGGACCCAGTGCCAGATCTACTGATTCACCAATCCGGTCAGCTGCACCGGTCAATCCCTTCTCTCAACCTCACAGCATGGTTGCTCCACTTCCTTCCTTAGCCAGGCTTCCTTTGATCTCTAACCCAGTTAGAGATATCATAGTAACTTCACTAAAATCCTCTACCAGGAGGATTTATACAAGCAAATGGAGACGTTTCTTATTGGGCCAAGGCCCAAAATATTGATCCTTTTACTGCCCCCTGTCCAGGCAGTTCTGGACTTCTTAGCAGAGATTTTTCATGCAGGCTCCTCTTCCTCAACAGTCAGAGTTCAGTTGGCTGCTATTTCTAATTTTCATGTCGGGATAGCAGATCATAATATTATGTCCCATAGGCTCTGCAGGGCCTTCTTGAAAGGAATTTTCCTACTAAAGCCTCCAATCAGGAATCCTCCTCCTCAGTGGGATCTAAATTTAGTGCTGACATCCTTGATTCTTCCCCCCTTCGAGCCAGCTGTTTCTTGTTCCCTGAAATATCTTTCTTGGAAAACTTTATTCCTAGTGGCTATTACATCTGCCAGGAGGGTGTCTGAACTTCATGCTCTTCGGTTCGACCTATTTGATTTTTCACAAAGACAGAGTATCTTTGAGAACTAATCCATCATTTTACCTAAGGTCGCCTAAAAAACAATCTGAATCAATCCATTGATCTCCGTATTTTTCCTAACTATTCAGATAGAGCTGAACAAAAGCTACATTATCTTGACGCCCACCGTCAGCTCAGATATTATTTGGACAGAACAAAAATTTAGAAAATCTGATCAACTTTTGTCTCCTATGGATAATAAAAAGGCCTACCTGTTTCTAAAGTGACTTTGTCCAGATGGCTTTCTTCGGTCATCACTGAAATTTATACGATCAGGGGAAAACAGCTGTGCTCAAACCTAAAGCACATTCAACTAGGAGTTTCGCTACTTCTACAGCTTTTCAAGCCAGTCTACCTTTGGGCACTATTTGTGCAGCGGCCACTTGGGCCACTCCTCACACTTTTGTTTCCCATTACAAATTGGACTTGGCCTCCAGGGACAGAGCCAGTTTTGGCTCTACAGTCCTCAAGAGTTTGTTCCATTGAGCCACCCAGGATAGAGGTGCTAGGACGGTCCCATCAAGCAAGAATGAAGAGATTGACAACTTAACATTAAGAAGTTATGTACCTACCATAACGCTCCATGTTAGTTGTCTTCTCGCCTTCTTTCTTGCGACCCTCCCTCCTTCCCCTGGCCTGGACAGACCTTGTATAAGAAACTGTTATGCTAAAGACCATTCAGACCTGGTCCTTTTTCCATCTGTAAGTTTCTTCTTCCTTTGGGAAGTATGTTATGCTTGGTGTTATTGCCCTTTTGTCAACAAACGAGATCTGGGTACTTCCTGCCTTGCATCATGGGATATGGGGCTGCCTCGAGCTGGTAAAGGAGTTCTCGAAGCAAAGCAGTAGCGAGTCGAGCCGAGGATCGGCTCAACCCATCAAGCAAGAAAGAAGGCGAGAGAAGACAACTAACATGGAACGTTATGGTAGGTACATAACTTCTTATTCACAAACTGGTATCACTCCTTTTCAACAACAACAGAATCAAAGCCAGGTTAGTTCTGAAAGTGTTGGGAATTATGGCAGCGGCCATACCTCTGCTTCCATTAGCCAGATTCCACATGCGGATCCTTCAATGGATGCTCTTTACTCAATGGTCATACCAGCAACTTCCAATGTCTCACACCATTATGATCACGCAAGCGTGCAAAAATCATCTTATGTGGTGGATGTCTTCCCCTCAGCTCTTGTTGGGAAGACCCTTTGTTCCACCCCCTCCGGTTGCTACTCTAACAACGGATGCCTCCCTGATCGGGTGGGGGGCATTATCAGGGCAGGACGGTCCAGGGCACATGGCAACCAAACTAATGCCACTTGCACATAAATGTTCTGGAGATGAGAGCAGTGCTTTTAGCTGCAAGCCCTTCAAGACTCTCTTCCCTTGGGAACGATTGCAATCCAAACAGACAATATGTCTGTAGTGTGGTACATCAACAAACAAGGCGGAACCAGGTCATACCCCTGTGTTGAGAAGCACTCAGACTGTGGCAATGGGCTTATTTCTTCTCAGCGGTTTCTGATAGCAACGCACATCCCCTGAAAGTCCAATCAAATTATGGACAAGTTGAGCAGAGCTATCCTCATGCCTCACGAGTGGTCTCTGAAAGACTCTGTAGTGAGAGAAATTTTTCTCAAGTGGGGTCAGCCTTGCTGCATCTTTTGCTACTCCCCAAAACAGCAAGTGCAGAGAATATTTCACTCTATTCCCTTTACCAGGCCAACCCAGCAGAGACACTCTAGTCCAAATTTGGCCCCGGGACTTCTGTATGCATTTCCTCCCTTCCCACTAATCTCTCAAGTGATACAGAAAGCTATCGCTCAGCAGGCCTCATTGATCCTCATTGCTCCTTACTGGCCTCGACAAGTGTGGTTCCCTTTCTACATCGATTTCTTTTGAGCGACCGTGGAATCTGGACCTAGTTCCAGATCTTTTGATCCATCAGTCGGGTCAGTTTCATCGCCTCCCTCCCCTCTCTGAACCTCACTGCTTGGTTCCTCCAGTTCCAACCTTAGCCAGGCTTCCTCAATTATCTCACTCTGTTAGAGATATTTTGATAGCTTCCCATATATCTTCCACTGGAAGATTTATTTGAGTAAGTGGAAACGCTTCACATATTGGGCTCAAGGAAAGGACATAGATCCTTTCACTGCTTCCATCCAATTAGTCCTTGATTTTCTAGCTGAACTCTTCCATGCAGGTTCATCTCCTCTACACTTAAAGTTCAATTGGCAGCTATTTCTAACTTTCATGTGGGTATTTCTGAATCTGCCTTAATGTCCCACAAGCTTTGCAAAGCCTTTTTGAAAGGAGTTTTCTTCTCAGACCTCCTATAAGAAATCCTCCTTCTCCTTGGGACCTAAATTTAGTTCTTGCTTCTTTGATTCTTCCCCCTTTCGAACCTGCAGTCTCCTGTTCTTTAAAATTATTATCATGGAAGACTCTTTTTCTGGTAGCTATTACATCAGCTAGAAGAGTTTCAGAGCTTCAAGCACTCAGCTGTCGTCCTCCTTATCTTTTGTTTCATAAGGACAGAGTATCCTTACGAACTAACCCGTCCTTTTGCCTAAGGTGGTCTCGACGCCAAATCTAAATCAAAGCATTGATCTACCTGTCTTTTTCCAGAATACTCCAATAGGTCTGAACAAAATTACACTGCCTGGATGTTCACCGTCAATTGAGGTACTACTTGGATAGAACAAAACAATTCAGAAAATCTGATCAGCTGTTTGTCTCCTATCGGAAAGCAGAAAGGGACTTTCAGTTTCAAAGGTATCATTATCCAGATGGCTAACATCTTTGATTTCCCTTGTATATGAAATTAGACACCAAAAGCTGCCTAATAAACCTAAGGCCCATTCCACCAGAGCTTTGGCTACTTCTTTAGCCTTCCAAGACAGACTGCCTATTGACACCATTTGTGCAGCGGCTACTTGGGCTACTCCTCACACTTTCATTTCTCATTATAAGTTGGATTTAGCTTCTAGGCATAGAGCTAACTTTGGTTCCACTGTTCTCAGGAGTCTGTTCCGTTAGGCCACCCGGGACAAGGTGCTAGGGACGGTCCCATCCAGCAAGAATGAAGGCGAGATAGACAACTTAACATATAGAAGTTATGTTCTTACCATAACGCTCCATGTTAGTTGTCTTCTTCTCGCCTTCTTCTTGGCCCCACCCTCCTTCCCCCTGGCCTGGACAGACCTAGAGGAGTTGTGATTGTGACCTCTCTTTCTACCACCTCTTTCTTAGACATATGCTGTTGTGCATATTTCCTGGTTCAGGATGTAGGTCACCCTTCTTTCTTCCTGTTGTTAGAGGTGGACTCTGTTTACAGTTATATTGTTACTGTTATAAGCTGGGGTTAGCTTACAAACGAGATCTGAGGTAACTCTCGCCTAGCATTGTGGGATATAAGGGGAGCCTCGAGCCGGTGGAACCAACTCTCGAGCTTTTAGAGTGGCAGTCGAGCCGAGGTCGGCTCCGAACCCATCCAGCAAGAAGAAGGCGAGAAGAAGACAACTAACATGGAACGTTATGGTAAGAACATAACTTCTATTTCACTCCCTTATCGTTGGTAATCTTTGGATACCATCGTTGATATCTTTTTGCTTTCTCTCTTGTTACCCTTTGGGTATTTCTGGTATACCATTGCTGGTAGACCTTTAAAAAAAAAAGCTTTTTTCTATTTTCCTTGTTCTTTCTGTCTGTCTGTGTATGTGTTAGTGTGAAATTAATATGGCAGAGAAACAAAAAGGGACATCTGGTTTCAAGCATGCCAGGACTGTGGCAGAAAGATGCCCAATTCAGATGGGCATATTTCTTGTGTGTACTGTTTGGGTGCCCCACATTTGGACATTACATGTAAAATATGTCAGGGCTTTAGTGCCCAAACTTTAGCAGAGAGATGAAACAAGCTCATCTTGAAAGGCTTGTTGAAATGTTCTTTCAGTGAAACCCTCTCTAAGGTGAGACTTCTAAATCCTTAAAGCCAGACACAAAAAGAAAAAGCCATTCTTTGCCGATCTCACCATTGGCATATGAGACAAAGCCTCATAAACTGCAGGTTCAATCCGCCTCCTCTGAACCGAAGGCCAAAATACCTAAACTGACAGAATCAACACCGAAATCTTCAGCACTGACAATTGTGGAACCGATAGAGACTACCTCTGCACCGACCACTGTTTTGGTGCCTACAACCTCTTAGGCACCGACAGTAGTTTCTGCACCAGCATCACTCTCTTCTCATTTGGTACTGGCTTCCCCTACTGCACAGCAACCAATGGTGTTGAAAGTCGAACAAATAATATTTCCCAGGACTAGATATTCCCCTTCTGTGGACCTGTTCTTGGGTCAACTCCCCAGCCCCTTTGTGGATAGGCCTGAGTCCCCTTTGGGAATGTCGATCCGTTCTTCCAGGAGTCTATCTGAATTGCATGTAGTTAGATTGATAGACCAGCTTTTGGCAGCCAGAGGTGTTCCCGCACTTACACAGACCTCTTTCCCTCCCAGAGCCGAAGCTTACTGCCCAAAGACTCCACAGTTTATCCTCCTTCAAACTCCTTCCAAGGTTTGGAGCTCTCCAGTTCAGCATTCCTGGTACCAGCTAACTTGATGCCGATGGTACACATCACCTCTGCACCAGGTTGTCTCTGTTGTCTTCAGCTCCTTCGGATCCATTGTACACATGGGACAGTGGCTTGACTGTTGATTCAGAGACCCTTGGTGCAGTTCTGGTTGTTTCTATGGTGCCATCTTTGACTCTCGGGACCTTGGCGGTTTCTAGCCCTCCCCAGCTCCTGTTCTGGATGGCAGCTCATCAGAGTGGCTTGTGACCCCTGTTCCAATGGTGTCTTTCTCAGTTCCAGGCTCCCATCCCTGTTCAGGTGGGCCTGCCTTACAGATCATGGAGAGAGCTTTAGCCTCAGCAGGCTCCCAACCGGTCACAGTCTACTATGTGTAGACACCAGGCGAAAGAGCTGCAAGACACCCCTGTTCAGGGTCCCCCCCTTCAGAATTTACCACTGAAGAGCCACCCCGAAAGAGGGCATGCAAGAGGAAACATCTCGATTCTCCAGAAGAATCAGTCACCAAAGCCACTGATTACGATGAAGGGGAAGGTTCCCCCTTGTCACCCCCTGAAGATGCCTCGTTTGGAGACATCCTAGAAATACTAAAACAGAGGGGTGATTGGAAACCCTCAAAAGCATCCTCTGAAGAATCTGTGTTTTTGCAAGCTTTTTGTGCCCTCCCATCTACTTCCTGGGTGACCCACACCCACTGACGATCTAATTACACAGATTGTTCAGGGGGCATGGAAGGCCCTGATTCCATAGAGCTCATTCCCTGAAGGCCAGATAAAAATCTTAACTGCCCCAGAAGATCAGCCTCATTGGTCAAAGGGTCTAGCAGTGGATGCCATGGTGGTGGCGGTGGCCACCAAAAAGGAGCTCACCGAGGAGTGTTCTACTGTCCATCCCCTTAACTGACAATCTAGGATGATGGACAGATTTGGGAAGTGGGTTTTTCCATCATCGATCTTTGCTATTAGTCCTTGAACTTTTTGGCACATTTTACTAGACTTCAAAGGCATCTGATAACTGAGCTTTCAGACAACCTTGCAGGAGCAGTATCTGACGAGGATTGAGACAAGATTGCCTCTCAGCTTACCATCCTGGAGTCCATTTCAAACTCGTCCATGCAGCCGAAGTGACATCTAGGTCAGCGGGTACAGTCATTGTCATAAGGAGACACACGTGGATGCACATGTGTGACTTCGCAGAAACCTCAAGTCTTCCTTCATCAACGCTCCAGTTGACGGCTCCTTGTTGTTTGGTCCAAATGTTAGACACACACACTAGCCATGTGTGAGAAGGATGGAAAAGACCCTTTCTGCTGTAGGCGTTCCATTTTTCCGCTCCTCAACGGTCCTATTCTAGGAATCAGAGGAGTGGAAAAATGTGGTTCAAAGATTCCTAAGGGCCTTTTTGCGACACACGTGGTGAGTACTCCCCTCCTGGGGGGGCAGGGGAGAACTTTACTGGAAGATGTCCTCCCCATGGCAGAGGGGGTCTGCATAATCAGGGCTCCAGGGATTCATTCTCTGGACAACCCTACCAGCGCTCCTGAAAGGCGGCCCAATCACTTACCTTTGGAAGCAGTTGGGGGAAGATTTTTATTGCACCAATCAGCATGGCTTATGATAACTTCAGATACCTGGGTGCAGAAAATTATCACCAGATGTTACCATATTCCATTCAATCTCTTTGAAAGTGAATCCTCATTGTTCCACCCAGTTAGAGGAATCTAGCAGCGGTAAAAATCCAAAAGCTGCTTCTAAAAAGAGTCATCCAAGAAGTCCCACCAGACCAAATAGGATCCAGATTTTACTCAAGATTCTTTTTAGTGCCAAAAAAGGACAGGGAACTGGAGGCCAATTCTGGATCTCAGCCTACAGCCGAGTGACGTCTCCAGACGTTTCTGCACTTACCTCCTACTGCTCCTCTAGGCATCAAATGTTGCCTGTTCAAATTTGCACTAATAATTCCAAAACCATGGTACATACAAGGTATCAGAATATTTTATCTTGAAGCATACATGTTGGCAAACACAACTGCATTGATATATGACCTCTGTCAGTGACTATTTGTTAGTACTGTAAGGTGATAACTTAATTTTTTGAAGGCTAAAGCCACCCCCACTGGGAGTTAAAGGTGCACACTCAAAACAGCTCTGCTGGAGGGAATGAGTTAAACAAATTTGTACAACAGACAAAATTCTGGATGGTCATGGTTCAGTCCATCCTTCCCTTTCTGGAGAAGGATGATTAGATGTGCTCTGTAGATCTTCAAGATGTGTATTACCACATAAAGATGGCAGGTGTTCCAGAAGATATCTCCACTTCCTACTAGGACCCAGTCATTACCAATTTTGAGCACTGCCCTTCGGTCTCACCACAGCCCCTAGGGTGTTCACCAAATGCATGGCAGTTGTAACAGCTCACTTAAGACTGCAAGGACTCCAATTGTTTCCATATCTAGGTGACTGGCTCTTCACCACCCCCTCTAGGCATCAACTGTTTCACGCCACAGACTTCGTGCTACACCTCGCTGAGGCACTAGGCATCTCAATAAACAAGTCAAAATCACAATTGACTCACACAGAATCTAGAATTCATAGGAGCGAGACTTAATACAATCTCCTGCATAGCCTCCCTTCCCCTCCTTAGGCTAACGAAGCTAAGGTCACAAGTTCAAGCCATCATTTCCCAAAAGAAAGTTCCTGCTTGCCTGGTACTGCAAACTCTGAGGACCATGGCAACAACTGTAACCTTAGTACCCCTAACAAGGTATCACATGAGGCTGCTTCAGTGGCTCCTGGCATCACAATGGTCAATTCTAACACATCCGGTGTCTCACCCAGACCTAATAACAAATCACTGCACAAAGAATTTATCTTGGTGGATGAAGCTAGAAGAAATTCTGTGGGGTCGCAAATTTCCTCCCCCTCCGCTCAAGGCCATAGTGACCACAGCCGCTTCCCAGATGATATGGGGGGGCATTATCTAGGAAAGACTGTCCAAGGCACTTGGTCCCTGCAAGAGGCCAATCTGCACATCAGTATCCTATAATTGAGGGCAGTGCTTTAAGTGTTTCAAGCATTCCAGTCTGTCCTTCCGTCGGGGACAAATGCAATTCAATCAAACAACATGTCAGTGGTCTGGTATATCCACAAACAGGGAGGAACCAGATCTTACCCACCATATCGGGAAGCCCTAAGAATTTGACAATGGGCTACTGCTTCCAGCTGCTTTTTGGTAGCAATGCATTTCCCGGGGAAATCCAACCTGATTGCGGATAAGTTGAGCAGATGCATTCTTCTGCCTCACGACTGGTCTCTCAACCACAACATGGCGATGAAGATATTTTATCAGTGGGGCCAGCCGTGCTGCAGCTTGTTTGCCTCTCCGATAAAGAACAAATGCAGCAGCTACTTTGCTCTAATTCCTCCTCCGGGGGAGTCCCCGAGAGATGCACTTCTCCTCAATTGGCCCCCGGGACTTCTTTGTGCCTTTCCCCCGTCCCACTGATTCCCCAGTTTTTGAGGAAAGGCCAAAGGTTGAGAAGCAGAGTAATTCTCATTGCATCCTATTGGCCCTGCCAAGCCTGGTTCCCCTTTCTTTGGCCTTATCTGGTTCACCGCCCTCGGATTCTGGACCTGGCTCTGGACCTGCTGTCTCACCCTCAGGGCTTGGTGCATCCCAGATGTTCTTCATCTCACATTGCTGCAGTCCTTACATATGGGTAGTCCGCTGTCCTCGGTCGGCCCGAATACCAAAGTATAAGGCTGACGTCGGTCAAGGCGCTTAAAACTGACATCAGGACGTCAGGGTACAAAAGCGCATGACCGACGTCATATCCTCAGTCTTTTTTGCCGCATGGTCCGATGCAGAAGCAGCGTTGCAAGTGCCGTCATGTTCTGAAATTTTTCGAGTTCGGAGTTTCAGACCGAATCAAAGTTGGCTAAGTACCCCGTTGGGGAATATTTTGTTTTTTTCTTGCCTCAGTGTTTTACCGGATGTCAGAAAAAGTGAATAACTGTATTTCTTGTGGGAAACAGATACCGCATAGGGATTATCATTCTTTGTGTATTCCTTGTTTGGGGCCTGAGCACAACGTTGTTGGGTGTCGCTTTTGTGCTAGGTTCAATAAGCGCACTATTAAGCGAAGGTTAGATTGTGCTAGGCTGGTCTTCGGGAAGCGGTGCAATTATAATATGCCGCCGGATTCTCCGCCCGCTTCTTCAAGAAGCGCAAAGACAAAGCAGTTAAACCCAGGCAAGAAGAGTCGTGCTCCGGATGTCGGTTCTTTAGAGGCGCCAGTGGAACCGTGGTTCTGACGGAGGCTTCTCTGGAGTCCCAGGGGAGACTTTGATATTGCAGGATGTGGCCTCTCAGGAGGCAGGTCAGGCTGAAGGGGCTTCCAAGTTACTGTACTCCCTCCCTTCCTAGGGTGGTTAGGCCCTCTCCTTCTGTTTCCAAGGCTTCTCCCAGAGGCAGGCCAGGTTTAGCTTCTGTTGGTGTCACTCCTAGTGCAGCAGGGTCTGTGCCCAAGAAGCACATGCTTAAAATGGCAGAAGATTTGATTACTCTGATTAGAGGTTCTTTGCCCTCCTGATAAGAGGCCTAGGGTGGAGCCAGAGTTGGGGAGTTTTGAGCAGGCTTCGGATGTTTCTGAGTCTTCGGCTGAAGACTTGCAGGAGTACTCTCCTTATTCTGATTCTGATGCAGATGATTCGACTCCTTGTGCTTCTCCTCCAGAGGATTTTTCTTTTTCAGAGACTCTTCATTCCATGAGGGAACATTTTAAGTGGGAAGGTCAGGACTTCTCTGATTCCAGGAAAAGGCTTAGGAATTTTTGCTTTTGCCCCAGCATAGGCCCTTGGCTATACCTCCTGTTCTGGATGTTGTGGAAGATGTGTTTGCAGAGGCTTCACTTAATCCTGATTCTCTGCCTCCTGCTCCTGTTAAACCGGATAGGTATTACAGGGTGCCTGAGGCTCATAAATATCTTTATAAGAGTCCTAGGGCGGACCCAGAAACTGTTAGTCAGGGACCTAAGGGTGTCAAGGCCTCTGTTGTAAAAAATCCGGTTCCTCCAGATAAAGAGGCCAGAGCTTTGGATAGATGGGGAAAGAAAGTCTATACATCTTCTACCCTAGCTATGAGGGCTTTGAATTGCCAGTTTCATATGTTGAAATATCAAAACTATCTTCTTTCTCAATTGAAGTCTAAGGTGGATGCTCTGGCGGAAGGCATTGAGTGTAAAGAGTTACAAGATTTGGTGCATGTTTCAGAGCAGGTGGGTAAGCATTCTTTACAATGTGGTTTTGATGCTGTACAGGCCTCGCCTAGGGTGGCTGCCACTGGTTCAGTTCTTCGCAGGCACGCATGGCTGAGGGATCAGAATTTATCTGACCATGTTAAGACAAGGATTTTGGATGCTCCTTTACAGTCTGATGTGTTGTTTGGTTCACCTGTGGAGTCAGTCTTGAAGAAAATGGAAGACAAGGCTAAGTCCATGCAGGCTGTTAAAGATTTTTGCAAGTACAGCCTCCAAAGTTTAGTAGGAATTGGCCTGCTAAGGGGTGGACGTATCCTTCTTATGATTCTCAGTCTAGGGGTAGATCTAGACGTGGTAGGGGCAGAGCTCAGAGTTCTTTCAGACCTAGAACAGGAGTTCACCTGCACAATCTTCGGTGAGGGCAGGGGCCAGTCCTTTCGTAAACAGGCCCAATGACCTACCTTTTCAGCTGCCAGATCCTTCTTGCCTGGCAGCTCCTTTGGGAGGAAGGTTGGCACTCTTCAAGGAAAATTGAATTTGATTACCCAAGACAAATGGGTATTGGATATCATACACCGAGGTTACAAGTTTTATTTCCATACCTTGCCTCCTTTCAAAGGCATGCCGGACGTTCCTCCTCAGCAAAGACTAGAGGCTCACAAACAAATTTCTCTGCTACTTCAAATAGGGGCCATACAACCGGTCCCTCTGCCAGAAGTGGGCCTAGGATTTTATTCTCGCCTGTTCCTAGTACCAAAGAAAGGGAACACGTGGAGACCAATCTTGGATTTATCTATCCTCAACACATATCTGGACATTCCCAAGTTCAAAATGTTGACGTTACAACAGCTTTTACCTCTGCTGGGCAAAGATCACTGGATGGTGACTCTGGATCTCAAGGAGGCTTACCTTCATGTTCCTATCAGGCTCAGTTGCAGAAAGTATCTGCGTTTTGGGCTGGGACTTCTCATTATCAGTTCTCTGCATTGCCCTTTGGCTTATCTACTGCGCCCAGAGTGTTCACGAAGGTTCTGGCTCCAGTGATAGCTTTCTTCAGGCTAAGAGGAATACAGATCTATCCTTATTTGGACGATTGCCTGATTCTGGCCCAAGGAAAGGACGAACTTCTTCATCATTTACAGTATGTGATAGCAGTGCTAAGATGCCTGGGGTATTCTGTGAACGAAATAAAGTCCAGTCTAGTACCCTCTCAGGACATGTGCTTTCTGGGTGTGAGACTGAATACAGCATCCCAGATGGCCTTTTGACCCCGGACAAACAAAAGAATCTTTCTCTTTACTTCCATCAATTGTCTCATCAGTCCAGGCTGTCTGCAAGGACAGTCCTTCAAGCCTTGGGGTTCATGGCATCTTGTATTCTGGTGCTTCCCAATGCCAAACTGCATATGAGGAAGCTACAATGGTATCTCAAAATGTATGGACACAGCACTGCCAAGATATGGACACTGTCATTCAGATAATACCTTGCATTCAAAAGGAATTTTTGTGGTGGGCTCAGGAATGTCACCTAAACAAGGACTCTCTGTGACCCGGCCAGAGGCGAGTCAGATTCTAACGACAGATGCCTCAGACAAAGCTTGGGGAGCTCATCTAAATGGAAAGTGGGTACAAGACACGTGGCCTGCCAGACTTCAACATCTACATATCAACTTGAAGGAGATGTTAGCAGTCCAATTTGCATTAATAGCTTTCAAGGATTTACTTCTTCCAGGGCAGGTGTTGGTTCTAACAGACAACACAACTGTCATGTGGTACATCAACAAGCAAGGGGAACGATTCTTATCCTCTATGCAGACAAGCAATGATTTTGTGGGAGACTGCTCTCAGTTTACAGCTAAATCTTCAGGCAAGGTTTCTGCCGAGCACAGAACTCCTTAGCAGATGTGTTGAGCAGACAAATTATGGATCCCCACGAGTGGAAATTGGATCCTCATGTGTTTCAGAAATTGACAGTGTTATGGGGAACTCCAGACATAGATCTGTTCGCTTCTCCACTAAACTACCAGCTGCCAAAGTTTTGCACAAAAGGTTTCATCCCACAGCTTGGAAAGTGGATGCTCTCTCATTCAATTGGAGCAATCTTCATGTGTATGCCTTTCCACCTCTGCCTCTCCTCCCAAAGGTACTCCTGAAGGTCAGACAGGACAAGCCAAAGATGATTTTAATAGCTCCAGATTGGCCTCGACAGCACTGGTACCCATTACTGAGAAGTCTGGTACGGGAGCCTCCATGGCCTTTGCCTTCGATTCCACACCTGCTGTCTCAGGAGAACAGTCATTTACTCAATGTCAAACTTCACTCTCTACATCTAACAGCCTGGCATATTCTGTTTTAAACCCTGGAGGGTCTCAGCTTCCACAGCAAGTTTTGAATGTTATTTTGGAGGCCAGAAGGCCTAGTACAAGGAAAGTGTACGCAGATAAATGGAGGAGATTTTTATTTTGGAGTACAGCAAAGGAATTTGATGTTTCTAAGCCTAATTTAACTGTGGCTCTTCAATATCTTACTGAGTTACTGGACAAAGGTTTGTCCTTCTCCTCTATTAAGGTTCATGCTGCAGCAATTTCTGCTCACTATGACTGTGACCCACCATTGTTTTCTCATCCTTTGTTTAAACAATTCCTTAGAGGGGCAAAGAATATAAGACCCCCACGTAGAGCTCCTACTCCTGCTTGGGATCTCAATTTTGTGTTGGAGAAACTCACTCTACAACCTTTTGAGCCTGCAGCTACTGCTGAGTTGAAATATTTATCATGGAAGACTGCTTTTTTGTTGGCCATTACCTCTGCGAGAAGGGTTTCTGAATTACAGGCCCTTATGGCGGTTGAGCCTTTCTTAATTTTCCATAAGGATAGGGTATCTTTACATACTAATCCTTCCTTTATGCCTAAAGTGGTTTCTAGTGTGGCTTTAAACCAAACTATTCATTTGCCTACTTTTTATGCAAACCCCCAAAATAAAGGGGAAAAGATTTTGCACACTTTGGATATACACAGGCAGTTGCGATATTATTTGAGCAGAACTAAAGGGTTCAGGCAGTCTCAGCAGTTATTTGTTTCATTTGCTTTGGGTTCTCAGGGCAAGCCTGTTTCAAAACAAACTATTTCTAAGTGGATTGGGTTTTGTATTGCTTTCTGTTATTCCCATCATGGTAAGGAGATTCCAGCTGGGATTAGGCCTCATTCCACTAGGGCTACTGCCACTTCTACAGCTTTTTTAAGGGGGGTGGCAACTAAAGATATTTTGGAGGCAGCTACTTGGAGTTCAGTGCATACTTTCTCTAAGCATTACCACCTTCCACTTTACTCTAAATCTAGGGCTGGTTTTGCCACTGCAATTTTACAGGGCATTTTGGCAGCTCCTAATGCTTTATAGTTTTGCCATCCTCCCTTACCTCTGCTTTGGGATTCTACCCATATGTAAGGACTGCAGCAATGTGAGATGAAGAACATAGTACAGTTTTGTACCTACCATAAATGTAGATGTTCAAGATCCACATTGCTGCAGTCCAATTTACCCTCCCTCCTTCCCCTCTGTAGTTAGAGGCGGTTGTGTGGTTTGGGTTGTGAATATTGTAAATATTGTAAATAGGATTAGTGCAGGGGTGGTTGGTTGGTTTTTTGCTGTCTTTTGGTTTTGGCCTTTCTTTTTAGGGCCTTCTGACATCTGGGGCAAGAAAAGACTGAGGATATGACGTTGGTCATGCGCTTTTGTACCCTGACGTCCTGATGTCAGTTTTAAGCGCCTTGACCGACGTCAGCCTTATACTTTGGTATTCGGGCCGACCGAGGACAGCGGACTACCCATATGTAAGGACTGCAGCAATGTGGATCTTCGAACATCTACATTTATGGTAGGTACAAAACTGTACTTTTCCAAAATCTCAGGCTGATGGCTTGGTATCTCAAATTCCAATATTTGCCAGGAAAAATAGCTTATCCTCTTCGGTACAAAGGATTCTTCTGGCTTCCCATAAACCTTCCACCAGAAAGCTTTACCAAAGCAAATGGAAATGATTTTCGATTTGGTCGTGGACAAATAACATAGACCTCTTCTCAGCTCCAGTTGATAAGGTCCTGGAATATTTAGTGACCTTATTTAAATCGGGAGTCCCTACTTCCACAATTAAGGTTCATTTAGCCGCTATTTCTAATTTTCATGACAGACTTGATGATCGTTCCTTGATGCCTCACCATTTATGCAAAATCTTTCTTAAAGTCGCTTTACATTTCAAACCTCCATTTAAAGATCCTGTATTGCCATGGGATTTGACCCTAGTCTTACAAAGGCTAGTTCGACAGCCATTTCAGCCAGCAGCTACTTGCGACCTCAAGTTTTTGTCTTGGAAAACAGTCTTCCTAGTAGCTGTCATGTCTGCTAGAAGAATTTTGAAGTTACAGTCTTTATGCATGAAACATCCCTACATCATTTTTCACAGGGAGAGAATCTCGCTAAGAACCAACCCGTCCTTCCTCACCAAAGTGATATCAGAATCTAATATTAACCAGTCTATAGACTTGCCAGTTTTCTTTCTAAATTTCTCAAACAAAGGTGAATACTCTTTGCATCTGCTGGATGTCCACAGGCAATTACGTTTTTACTTGGACAGAACGAAATCTTACAGAAAAACAGACCAGTTATTTCTGTCCTTTTCAGGGCCCAAATTGGGCAGACCTGTTTCAAAGGTTACCTTATCAAAATGACTCAGAGACTGTGTTAACTTTGTCTGCAATCAAAATAAATGCAAACTGCCTACTACGGTTAGGGCTCATTCTACAAGGTCTGTTTGCATTACAGCGGCCTTTCATTCCAAGGCCTCTATGGAAGAAATATGTGCATCTGCAGCATGGGCTACTCCTCTTACCTTTATCAGTCATTACAAATTAGACATGGTCTCCAGGGGAAGAGAATCATTTGGCTCTATGGTACTCATCCTTCCTTAGGGCCACCCAGGTTCAAAAGTAGCTGGGGACTCAGTCCCATCAGTCAAGAATGAATGAAGATTGACAACATCAGATAAAGAAGTTATGTCCTTACCATAACGTTCCATCTGTGTTGTCGATCTTCATTCATTCTTGACATCCCACCCTCCTTCCCCCTCCAAGAGACTTTTGGAGGATCGGACCTAGTCCTGGGATGCTATAGGGTTATACCATAGTCAGGGCTTCTGTATTTTCTCTTCTACTCTGCAAACTCGATCTGAGATAATGGAAAAAGGGGTATTGTGGGTAGAGCCTTAGCTCGAGAGTTTTTTGGCTGGTGTAAGCAATGTACAATGGCCAAGTCGAACCTGTCAGTCAAAAATGAATGAAGATCGACAACACAGATGGAACATTATGTAATCACACATAATTAAGTTACTAATTGAAAAAATTAGTCAATAAATGACTAAGGCAGCTGAACAAAGACAGCAGGAGACAAAAAGATCCACCATGGTGGTTATTTTGGGAACACAAACAAGGCAGAAAAACTAAATGAATCCAAAACAGGTTCAAGAAATCAGCAACACAGTCCGAAAACAGTCAAATAACACTGTTTATTCCACTGTTTTAAGCACTTTTCATCAGCCTGATAGCAAACTTCTTCAGAAACAGTTACAGCAGTAAAAAAAACTTCCTTTTAACTAAAACAGGTGATCAACATTCACCAATTGCATTACTACTTTCTGCTTGAACAAGCATAATTTAAAATTAAAGTGAAGACTACTAATAACCAGAAATAGAACATCAAGATAAGTCGACACATTTAAAAATATAAACACATCAACAACAACAGCCACAAGATACATATATAAAGCCAATACTGGGATGAATAAATGTCAGAACTGTAGCTACTGTAAATTTGTTGAAGTCACCAATTCGTTTAAGGTTAATGTTTAACTTATAAATTGAAAGGTAGACTCGATTGTATTTCATCTTTTGTAGTTTACTTGGCTAGGTGCACATTCTGTCCTGCTTTCTATATAGGAAAGACGGAGCGGAGGCTCCGTGACAGAATTTATGAACACCAATACACTATTAATAAATGTAAACTAGAGAACACATTGGCTAAGCATATTATTTCTAATAAAGAACATGCGTTTAAATGTATTATTATCGATCAAGCCAAGTATGACAGTAGGGGTGGCCCTAGACCACTCAAACTTGAAGAACTGGAATTAACTTGGCAGGTGAGGCTGAATGCCTACAATTTTCCTGGGTTGAATGACTCATGCTCAGTTAGTAGCATCCTTAAACTAAAGAGCTTGCAGAGATGAGTCATTCTTTGTCAAACACATATTCTTAAGGTAATGGTTGAATTACTTAAAATAACTTTCAATGGTTTTATATATGTATCTTGTGGCTGTTGTTGTTGATGTGTTTATATTTTTAAATGTGTCTACTTATCTTGATGTTCTGTTTCTGGTTATTAGTAGTCTTCACTTTAATTTTAAATTATGCTTGTTCAAGCAGAAAGTAGTAATGCAATTGGTGAATGTTGATCACCTGTTTTAGTTAAAAGGAAGGTTTTTTTACTGCTGTAACTGTTTCTGAAGAAGTTTGCTATCAGGCTGACGAAAATCGCTTAAAACAGTGAAATAAACAGTGTTATTTGACTGTTTTCGGACTGTGTTGCTGATTTCTCAAACTTACTTTGGATTTATATGGTGGTTATTTTGGCAAAGAAGCTGGGGTTGATATGGATATTTTAAAGTTAAGCAAATTTGTGTTGTATGTATTTATTTGGCCATATGACCTGGGTTGGTTTCCCAGGTGAGGGTTGTTCATTGCTTATGGATGGAACAGTTAATAGGTTGTATGAATTTATAACACTGGTGTTGTATCCTGAGACAGTTTCCTTTTTTCTAGGAGCTCATGGGAGATTTTCATTAAGAAAAGATGGTAAGATGCAGAGAGAAGCGAGGATTCAGACCCTAGAACCGGACATCTGGATGAAAGAAGTGCTACAGTTTGGACATGGAACTCGGAAGAGAGTGGCCCAGAACAAGCTTGATATGTGAGTGGGTAATTTCAGTCCACCTTTATATTTTTTTTTTCTGAGAGAAAGACTGTGGCTTTGTTACTTTGTATTAAGGATCCTAGAGCTTCCATTCTTTGTCCTTTGTTGTTCAGTCATTACATTACACTTTATTGATGACAGAATGTGAGAGTAAATGAATGTCTATCTAGTCTGCTATTTAAGTATCTCAACATTCTGTTTCTTCTCCATTCCTGTCTTCCTCCTCACCCTTTTCAACCTGTCCACCATCTTGAATGTGTTTATGGATTCAATTAATGCCATCTGTTCTGTAGTCCATTTAGTCTGATATCATCTCCTTCCTCCCCTACCCTATGTACCTTTTTATGGCTTTCCTCTGGACTACTACTAGCAACCTACTATCCCTCTCCTTGTATGGCCTCTGGACTTGTACACAGTACTTAGTGTATGGTCTAATCAGGGTGGTTGGTGAATGTTTGAGGGCAGTAATTATGATACTTGGAACTGCAAAAATATGATTGTAAATTGTGGAATATTTACTAATTCCATAACTGAGGTATCTTTGAGTATTCTTACTACTGTGAGGTACAGCAGTGTGGAATATTTACTAACTGCAGGCTTGGGGTATCTTCAAATATTACTCCTATGTGGTACAGCAGTCTCCAGATTAGTAAGTATAAGTAATTTAGGTATGAAGGCCACACTCTATCTTGTTGGGTGGTACAGGAAAGTGAAGCCTCCCCCCCCCCACACAAGAATACTTGATATTATAAAGGTAAGTTTTAGACTTGGCTGTTATTACAGTCTATTTTTTGAGCTGTTGGCTGTTTTGACTCTTATTATTGCATTTCTGATAGGGATTTACTGACCAGGGCTTGGAACAGTGGAAATATTACCTCTTTGCTTCTGTTATCTAGATCTTTGAGGATGCACACCAGTTCACCAGTTTTTTTTTTTCTGATGCTGCCACTACCCTTTTATTCTGCTATAGATAAACCAGTCTAAGAAGTGAGGTAAACACCAGCAAATTCTTTTTCTGCTGTCTTGCCTACTGTTCCAGTCTCCCAGCTGATGCTTCACACCAATATTACTGTGGGTTAGGTACAGTACATTGCATTTATCTGTACTCCCACCTTTCATCCCACCTGTACACCTTTCTCAAATCTCTGCTTTGTCTGTCCCATCTATCCTTCATTACTGCACCATTATGTCATCAGTGAAGCAGCAGATCATACTGTATTCCTTCAGATATGTTTGAAATTAACTCTCTGAAGAATACTGGACCAAATACTGACCTCTCTTTTACTCCACTTCTCAATTTCCTTATTCCTGATATTGCCCCTCTCACCACAACACACTTTATTTAACCCTTTGTTTATTCAGTTGTTCAGTCCCTTAGCCTTGATTCTCCCATACACATGTTCTTCCAGTTTTCCTGGCAACCATTCATGTGAGAGTCAGTCAAAGGCCTGTGCGAAATCCAGGTAGAATGTACTTGCGTTGTGCTTTCAAGTCCTCCTGTATTCCACTCATACAGCTGAATCGGGGTTATCAGACAGCTTTCTCTGTACATGGAGCCATGTGAATTATTACCTGGAGATACTTGCCCTGTAAGAAACCACGCAGCCTTTCTCCCAGAATTCACTCTATTATTTTCCCTGTCACTGCCAGATAATAACCCTGTAGCCCTGCTTCCTCCAGTACAGGGACACCACACTTGTTGTTTTCCAGTCCTCAGGCACTTTTGCACTGGTAAGTGAATTATAGAAGATCTGTCAAGTAGTCAGCCAGTACACTGTTCAGATTTCTGAGGACCTTAGGAGGAAGCCCATCTTACCCCTGTGCTTCCATTCTCCTTTAAAAAAGTTAGTTCCTTTGTAGACTGTTCCCTTTCTATCTTGTTGTCTAGCCACACTTCTGTTCCTCCATCTCAGCATAACACATCTCTCTTTTTAATAACAAAGACAAATTGTTCGTTTAATACCCCTATATGTTCTTACTCTTCTGAGATCTCACTCTCATCTTTGCTTAGCCTGGTCATGTCTGTGTCCCTGCTCCTCATTTCCTTCTTCCTGCTGCATGTACTTAAATAAACCTTTGTTCCAGCTCCTACTTTTTTTTAGCTTGTGCCTCCTCCTACTCTCATCTCCTCCTCCCTCCTACATCTTGTGGGTCCAATCTTTTTCCATAAATGTTAGTCCACTCCATTTATAGCTATATTATTCTCTTTTTATTTCTTAATAAAACCCTTGTCCAAGGTAGACTGCATTCCCAGCCCAGTTCCATAACCTGTTTACTGCCCCTGTGTATTTCTAGTCCCATTAACTCTGACCCTGTTCCCCATATCATCATAATCTTTAGCAACAAGTAATTTTTGCAGCAGTACCTAAGAGAAAATGAGATGTTGAATCTTATTTGTGCTAGCCTTTTACAGTAGAAAGGTAAACAGATGATAATTGCGTAGAAGATTATGTATGCCTAGGCCTTTAAATTACTAAACTCAGTGTTTTAGTAATTTTCTGTTCAAAGGTTTGCATCCCATGAGAAGATGTAAACTAATTTACTACACAAAGGTAATGACAGCATTAAAGAATAAGGTAGAAACTGCAAGAAAGGCCAAATGATAAAACAATCATGTGTCATTGGAGTGTGAATTAGTGTTAAATGGTTCCATGGAGTAGTTCTGCCTTAGCATGTCATTAATTGTGCTTACTGGAAGTTTAGGGTGTTGAGTAAAGAATTAAGTGAGCCAGCCCTATTCGTGTGAGCTTTCCAGAACAGAAAGTATGAATTATTAAAAGTGATCCCTTAAGCTTTAATGGGAAGGTAATAATCCTGTGCATTGTTACTGTGAGACGTGGTAGAGAACAAAAAACAAAACACTTTGTGCTCTCTTCTGTAGTTCTAACATTCTGTGTTTCCCTTGATGTGCTTAAGCATCTCTGCTTATGTGGTAGTGTGAATGGAAAGCAGACTTGTTAAAGGCCATTTTGTGTTCTCTTCTGTATTTCTGATATGCTGTGTTTCCCTTGACCTGCTTGAACATCTCAGCTCAATGTAAGTGTGAATGAGAAAACAAATTTGTTGAAGGCTATTTGCTGTTCACATAAACATGCTCTGAATCCCACTCCACCCCCATTCAAGGGCGTTGCTATAGAAAGAAATTACTGAGGTATTGCATTATGTAGAAAACACAGCAAGTACATGTCTTCCTGAATGGAAACACTAGAATACTGTAGCTTCTGTGCTTTTTATTATATCATGTTGAACATTATGTGAACAACACTGATAACTTTTAAAGTTAAGGAGGTAAGATAGTACTAGTTAATTTATTTGACTACACACACACACATACATACACACACGTGTG